>NC_091824.1:164102634-164355134 GCF_038994185.2 Dermacentor albipictus | reverse complement strand
TACGGCGTGCCTCATAATCAGAAAGTGACTTTGGCACGTAAAACCCCATAACTCAGTCTGAAGCGGCAATTAATTCAACAAAAATTGACGAATAAAACTTATTTCTGGTGAAGTTTGTATTGGTAGCGCCAGCAGTAGAAGTTAGCGCACGAATGTTGGGTGATAATCGGTTATTGAAGCTTCGAGAACACCACAGTCAGGGTTAGTAAGAAGATTGGATAATATGTCATCGATAAGCATGCCTTGTTTATTTGTGGGACAACGAGTTAGAAGAGTAATTAGGTTTTCATATCCGAACACATTTAGGCAGCTAACGTAATCATTATCTAAATGTATCTAAATGTATCTAAAATATTATGTATCTAAAGATATAATATTGCCCATGATAATTACATTTTTCTGCTCGAATGTCAAGTTATGCAGCAAATCACCTAGCGCTAAGCAAAACGCATTTCCAGATGATGAAGCTGAGCGATAGATGCAACTAACTATTAGGTTTTTCATATCTTGTGAAAAAAAATGTATCGTCAAATTCGACCCAAAAAAATTTACAGTTCGCGACATTGAGTGTCAAGTCAGATCGCCTATGGAAACACAACTCGAAAGATACAAAAATAGCAGCACCACCATGGTTACTGTAATCAGGGTGGCAGTATTCAGAAGAGTACGAAGGAAAGCTATGCAAGTTATTGTGACATGTGGAGAGCCAGGTTTCACTAACACAAATAACAGAGAAATTATGAGGGGTGGATGATAAAAAAATTTGTGATGCTATCCATGTATTTTGCAGACTTCGCGCACTGAAATGGATCAGTGAACGGCAGTACGATGAAAAATAAGCCTCAAGTTCTTTAGGTAAAAAGTACGAAGCCATTGGAACAACTTAAAGATTGGAATTTGGAAGGCTTATGCAAAGTTAGGTAATTATAGATAGATCAGAAGCGATGTGAAATACTCGACTGTCGGGAGATTTTTGCTCTTTGATCTGACAATTTTCCGTCCAGATGAACTGCCAATGTTTTTCCTTCTTTAAGGCAAGCGTCCTAGAGAACAAACACTTATTGTATGGCGATAGATGCTCATTGACGAATATCGCCTGCGTGTTTTCTCTTGAAAACCCTATATTTCGAGTATTCAGTGAGGCCTTAGCACCTTCTTTGTGAATTAAGTTTAAGTTTTTGACTCGACTACTTCATTTAGAAGCTTCAGGCTTTCATCCATGCAACCAACTTCAGTTCTCATCGCACCAACGTCTAAGCCTGTGTCCTGAAGCTTAGTTTGTGTACCAATAACATGCCAGTCAACTAATTCATTCACCTGATGCTTGAATATAGCTTCTAGCTCATCCATTTGCTTACAAAGTTCAACATTTGTCAGCATTACAAAGATGGCTTAATAGAGAATACAATGTGAGCACAGAAGCAGGGGAAAATGATAGCAGCAACAAGAGTAGCAGCAGCAGTTGCACGATTTACAAATTCTTCAAAATATTAAGAATAAAAGCAACCGACCTGCGAAACCAAAGAAGTTCACTTAATTGCGTGCTTCAGAATGCAACTGCTGCCGTTACAACAATGATGCTCTCGCTAGGTCGGCTTTTATGGCAGGAATCCGGACTGCGTAGAATGGAGCTTGGGAGTGGTTTCTGCAAAGTGCGTCCCGAGGCCAGCAGGGTAGTCAGTGCCGCACAGGCACATGTACGATGCAAGGATGATCAGCCAGGTAGTCACCGTAGCTATCTAGAGGACAGCCAATGCAGCCAGCCTGTGAAACCAAAAAAGTTCGCCTAGTAGCATGCTTGGGGTTGCAACTGCTGCTGCTACATCTGCAACGGTCACGTGCATCGCTGTTGCTTCATTAGTTCAACCTTTGCTTAGACTAATCCAGGGGCCAGGAAAGGGATTCAGTTCGTAGTCGACTGGTCTGTGTGCTTGTGGAACGAGTTACTGCCTGACGTAGCCACCTCTCTGTTGTGCTTATGTGGGTGTTTTTCTAACCTTCCGCGCTGGGCGCAGTACATCTAGAACCACAGCTTCCTGCACTCTACACGGTTGTAAAGGACTGGCGGCCACGCATAGTTGCGAAACTTCTCGAATAACAATAAGAGTCAGTTTTGGAGCTTAACTTGGTAGATCAGTAAACGAGGGATACAAATAACTGTAATTGTTCTGCAAACATATATTTCTGTAATTCTTCTAGGGCTAATTCAAAAAGCACGACTGGAAATCTTTATTTTACAGTTTCGCTTGTTTACTTGTTCTTGGCACTGTCCTTCCTGTGTTTCCTTCCTGCACGAGCTCATTTCACGTGATTCCTCATTTGCCAAGTAAAGGAGAGGTGTATCTCGCAGGCGTACCTGTGAAATACAACTTATTTCATTTCTCTTTTGCGGCTTTACACGTCTGTGTGGGGAGCAGTGGGCAATATTCACATTTGTACTAGTAAAGGCGGCTCGCACCCTCCCCCCCCCCCCCTCCTCATCTGCAAAGAAAAGCTACCTTGCTTTGCCTCCCCCCCCCCCCCACTCGGAAAAAGATCCTGGGTACAAGCCTGCACTTAGGGACTATAATTTAAAAGTTATATATTAAAATTTTAACAATTGCTAGTAATAGTGCTACACAGCATCCAATTTTCTGACATGTATTTGGTCATTAAAAAAAAATTGTGAGCATCAAAGTGTGTCTCCTAGAATAAAATGTAACTGACGTCACTTGCTTAGGTCAATCACTTTGGGTGTCTTCCGTAAGTTTTGCTACATGTGTATCTTGTATCTTAAGATGCATGATACTCCGTATGATGTGTTGAAAATGGACACTGATACACGTCTTGATGCATGTATCATGATACAGATACAAGATACACCAGGAGTATCCCAGATACTCATATCTTCGATACTGCCCAGCTCTGAGCGAGATACAGTTGGGGAAGCACTAGATTATAGGTGGTGTGACCTTAAGATTAGAAAATTTCCATGCATAGGACTTGGTTTGCTGATGCATTCATGGTCACATTATATATGTGTAAGTAGGGAAGTGTGTGTGCCCGTGGACCTAAACACATTGTTGAATACCTGCTTGGCAGGGCTTACGGCAGTTCCGGCTGAAGAACTGGAGCTGTCCCCTCTGGGCGAGGGCTATGTGGAGATTGTGGACCTTCATGACTCTGAGCTGCATCATCCCATGGGTGGCATGGAGACTCAGCCTGAAAAGGACCTGCTGGTCATAGTCAAGAATGGTGGCTCCAAGCTTCCCTCCACCCCAAGGTGTCCACCATCACCTTTGCCACAGGATGAGGAGAACCACAGGCATGTCTTTGCAGCACTCTTCGGTTTTTGTCTCGTCTGTGCATGTTTTGTTTTCGTTGTTGGAGCAAATGCTGTGATTAGCAGAGTTTGATTCTCATGTCCCTTTTAGTCTCAGTGTTCAAATTTCTGTAGGCAACTTGTTTTTGCTAGCTCTGCACAGGGCAGTGAGGGAAAAAAAAAAGCCAAGGACATTCAGTTGCGTGTAAATTGAACCCAGTTATAAGGCATCTCCATTTCACTTCAGCAGAGGATTGATGCAGTTGACAAATTTACTGCAAATTCATTATTCTGCATTCCATCAGCACGAGTCTCTTTCGCCCTCCAAGTGCCTGCAGCCAGTGCTAATTGATTTGTGTGTAAGCTTCAAGCCAGTGATACAGTTCAGTTCTCCTTGGGAAAAAAATGTAGCACAACAGACTTTACACTAAATGTATATTTAAATGTTTTTATTTACAAGGACTTATTAGAAATGTATGTTCTACCACCTTGGAAGATTTTGCAATCCAGTCTGGACTATTAAAGCATACAATTGCTTAACTGCGACTCATCTGCAACTCATCTGCTGACAGTTCAACATAATTTGTGACTGAAGGGACTGCTTGGGGTGTCTGAAGGGTGTTTGGCATGATTCTTTTTTGCCAGCTTTTGATGCACATCTCTGTCCAGAGTTTTCTGTGCAGTTTCATTTGAGTAGCAAGGAATGGATCTTGACCTGTGTTCGTCCTCTTTCTCCAGGCATCCACTTTGCCATGGCTCTCGGGACCCAGGCACAGAGGAGTGCCATACAGAAACCTTGGTGTATCGCCAGACGGGCGAAGAGCACAGTTTCACGCTAACCGTAGCTGATCACCACCACCACCACCGCCACAGCCATGCACACAGTCATGAGGTAAGGCAAAAATTACTTACGTTAACCCTTTCAGGTGCCAGCTAATTCTGTCAGTTGGAAATGAAATTTCAACACATTTCTTGTGTCTTCAGTATCATTAAAGACATGCAACAGCAGTACATAAATTATAAATTTCAAGTTTCCTGTGGCACAATGGCTCAATGGCTGTGACCTAATACTGCTGAGCACAAGGTTGAAGGTTAAATGCCATGCGACGACAAACACATTCCAATGGCAATGGAATGAAAAAGAAAGCCCTCATGGGCTAAGCTTAGGCGCATTAAAGAACCCTTGGTGGTCAAAATTGATCCAGTGCATATCACATTATAATGAAAATTCTGATAAATTCTTATGGCTGGTAATTGCATAGTTCTTAAATTAACAGTTCTTAAATGGCCTTTTAGCAGATTGTGCATGTACTTGGCCGAACATGGTGCAAGGTGAATGTGACATGAACACAACAGTGCCCAGGCATGATATGGCAAGCAGCTTATGTAGGGGTACAAAAAGCTATATTGGCTCACTAAGGGAGCAATCAGCGGTAGAGTTGCCTGCAAGCACTTTAGCAAACATTGAGTTACCAATTTCGTGCTACCCTGTATGGTGCAAGCTCAGGTAGCATATTCCGCGTACAGGGCCTATATTCATTACTGCTTCTCACGGATTACAAAGCTATGTTCTTAATGTGCCATTGTTCACTAGAAAGCTCCTTGGAACTGCAGGTGCCATCTTCTATTGCTGCCATGGCCTGGATGGTGATAATTGGTGATGGTCTTCACAACTTTTCTGATGGACTTGCTATTGGTGAGTGCAGAAACTTTCTGCCTGGACGTTGGTGAAATACAACATAGTTGAAATGGTAACATTTGCAAAATTGTAAGAAACGATCGTTTTAGTTGTTATTGCAGTACCTCAACTAACTTTAAAGCTTTTGCTGAAGAAAATGTTTGTGCACAGTTTTGCACAGTCTGCACATTTTTCCTGCTGTGCTGGCAGTGCTAGGCATCAAGAGTGTGCCGCATACAGATGCATCAGCTCTGAGATTCTACGAGTAACTCAGCAAATGTGCGATTCACTTTCTCCATTTTTGTACTTTAACCCTTTGAGGGTCGATGTTTTTCACCATATGCGACTGCTCAGGGTTGATTTTTTTTTTATTGTATTCCAATTCTTCTGAGGGACCTATTTCGAAAAAAAATTACCGTAATTTTTCTAGGGTGACCGTAAAGTGAGAAAAAGTTTTGCGTTGGTATATGTACACTGTTTATTCATGAATAACAACAATAAAAAAAGAAAAGAAACTTATAAGAATTAACTATTTGATGCATTGTTATACACATAAGGCTTAGATTAGAAAATGCGCACACGAGAATATTTCGCAAGTGTCGAATTTTCCTGCTCTTACACATATATTTACGTGTATAGCATAATCGAACTGAATAGGTGAGTGCACTCAAGAAAACTGTGGTCGTGTGCCCGTCAAAAAAGCAAAACGTGTGACAAACTTCTGCTAATCTTCTGCTAATCTTTATCTTATCGCCAACCAGAGGCAATTAGCTTGCGCAAGCCTCCAAAAAAAAGAAAGGAAACGCATGCACGGCAGCATCGTTCCTATGCGCACCCCTGTGAGCACTAAACGAGCGAGAAACAGGCGGTCGCCCTTTGAGTGATTAGTAACGAGATAGCCATCGGTTTTACGAGCATAAGAAGCCGAAACTGCCTGCAGAACAAAAGCTAAACCGTCGCTCGCCCACATGTGCCAATGCGCGAGCGGTGGTATATAGACGCTCCGGAGCAAACTAGCTCTAAAGGAAACCGTGCAACGAAAACCGAGAAAGGGAGGCGCAAGAAAAAAATTCCCCATATTCCCACATAGTGGCAGCACATGCCATAAAAGAAAAAGTCGGGAAATTGGTGCAGACGGCGTCGGAAATATGTGGCATCGACCATTTTGCACTTGTTCGCAGCACCGTATATTTACGTCATTGACCCTCAAAGGGTTAATCAACAATGAAATAAGTTGTGTTAGGGAAGAAGCATTTTAGAGATGTTAAGCGTTATGGTTGGTTTTGCAGTCAGCGCACTTTTGTTGATTTGGATGAAGAGACTGTGCAGATTGCTTATTCATGACTAGTTATTTGCATCAGTCCTGAACACGTGTCATTTTCTAGTTCTATGCAGTGTCATAGGTCTTTCCTCTCCCCACTCCATTTCCAGGTGCAGCATTTGCATCGGGTCTTTCTGGTGGCCTTAGTACAACAATAGCTGTGTTCTGCCATGAACTTCCTCATGAGCTGGGTAAGCAGATGTCTTAGTAAAATCTAGTCCAATATTCCAAAGTATGTTAGTGCAGATTGATTGAAAGACACAGTTGCCATGGTAAGCAGTGCCTCGACGTCAGCTGTACATGCCATATTGGTTTGGGGTGTGCGAATACCGAATCATAGACTTCCGATAGCATATCAAATCGAATATCAAACAGAATAGCAAAAAAAGAATCTAATATCAAATATCAGAAAATTTGACCCAAACTTCTATGCTTACAAATTTTGTGCAAGAAATATGGTGCTGCACAATCTCGGGAGACTACTCGCATTATGCAACATGAATCTGTCTAGCTATTAGGGAAAGCACGGGGAGGGCAGGAGATGGAAATTCAAGATGGTAAGCGAAACGAGAACAAGGTAAAAGCGGGAGCCACCATTTTGACAAATGGACTTGTCTTCTTTCAAGGCGACATATGCTTTTCTTGGCACAGTATATTCAGTCTACACTCGTTACAACAGACCTGCGTGCAACATACTTTTGGATATAACAGACCATATCTAAGCCTTAGTTTGTTCTACTTATTTTAGTAATGCAACGAAGTTCGCTTTTAACAGACCGGGCTGCAACCGAAGTTTGCTTTAAACGGACTGGGCTACAGTGGACTATCGGCTAAAGTGGACGAAATTAGCGGTAATTTGTGTCAGAATCGGGTGTATAAAATGGACTTTAGCCGTGTCGACGCAGGCTGGCAGCTGACTTGCGAGGGTCAGCCGACGATCATGGCTCAAAATCTTGCGCACGAGGGAAGGAGGAAAGCGAAGCGGAACGGAAGAGTGCTGTCTTTCGCCCGCGAGGCACGGGTGGGAGGCAAGGAAAAAAAAACCTGATGGCTGCTGTTAACAGCAGTTTCACCAATATATGCTTGAATGTTCCTTCTGTAAGAAAATGTAAATCATATCTGAACTTGTACAAGTAGCACTAGTTTTGACTTCGTGTATATAACTATTTGCGGCGCTTTTAATTTGAAGGTGCCTGCAGGTTTTGCACCTGGGCCAACAACATGCATTTATAGGGTGTATGATGTTGGCTGACTTTTGCATGCACTAGCATGTCTTTAATGTTTCTGTTGCAGCAATAGGTAACCCTTGGTGCATACAGAACACTTTTCTCAGACGCTCGTTATTTGATAATATAGGGTGGTATTTTCGTAGGATGGTGCTTATGTTTGGGAGTGCATTAGAATATTTTGTTATAAAGGCTGGCGGTCTGTCAGATTCTGGTGTAGGCTGTTTCTTAGCTAATTCCGACTGTCTCTCCAATCTTGACACATCATAAGCTCTGTTGAGAGTAACTTGTGGATAGTTTCTTTCTACTAGCGTTGTTTTTATGGTCATTTAGGTGGTGGATATAATTGTCTTCGCTGCAGATTCTTATTCATTTCACTCGTCCGACAAAAATTGCTTGCAGTGTCACGGGTGATGACTGTTGTAGTCTAAATATTGCTGGCTATCCGTAGGCTTCTGGTAAAGTGTCGTTCTCAATTTTCCGTTTTCTGTGTAAACCGTCGTGTCAAGGAAGTTGAATTCACTGGGAGAGTGGTGAGCAATAAATTTCGTACTCGGGTGAAACCGATTGAAACGGCTAATCAAGTCGGTTAACACGCTTGTGCCGTGTTTCCATATTATAAATATGTCGTCAATGTAACGCAGATAGGTGTGGGATTTTAAAGAGTAGAATTTTATCAGGTCTGCTTCAAGCTGTCCCATGAAAATGTTCACACACGTGGGAGCGAATGGTGTTCCCATGCTAGTCCCAAAAGTTTGCAGGTAGTGAATAGAATCGAATTCCAAATAATTGAGCATGAGAAGTAACCTAAGGAGTGGCAGGTAAACTTCAGGAGCGTGCACTTGGGGATTGACTGCAAGCGACTTCGACATGGTGTCAATGCCTTCACTCATGGCCATTTGAGTGTAAAGGGCAGAAACATCCAAAGTGACTAGAATAGCATGGTCAGAAAGGATTTGGTTGGCGTTATGCCACCGATAATTTACTGAAAGTGCGGAGTGTCTTGAACAAAAGATGGAAGGGTGGTGGGGATGCTTGACAGGTGGTGATTTAGAATTTAGATAGTCATTCAGTACGTCTGTTGTTATTAGGCAGAATAGGCCGACCTGGGATTTCTACTGTAGATATTTCTTCTACGGGAACCTCCTACTGGAACATAAGGTTCCCGTAGAAGAAATATGTTTGTATGCTTTTATGTTCCTTCTGTAAGAAACAATAAATCAGTGAAACGGGACAATCAGTAAACGTCCGATTAAACAGACATCACGCGGACACAGCTTAAAAGCTTCCCAAAGCCTTTGCCGAGCATTTCAACCAACCAGGCCATGCCTTTGATGAATTTAAACTCTACATCTTAGTCAAATTTCCCTTCTGATTGAGAAAGAAAATACAGAGAATCATACCTTACCCATAAGTTCAGGATGTTGCAACCAATAGGCATAAACGTTTCAAAGGGAGCTTTAGACTCTATTCGCTATGCTAAATTTAAAGCTATAGGCCACAGCACTTAGTTTGGTTGCTTATTGGTTTCCTTCTTTTTTTCCCCCTTCCTTCCTCTCCTCCTTTTTCGTTTTATTTATGTGTTTATTCTATTTCAGTAATTAAATAAAAAAATTTCACAAGCACGGTGTTCTGCCTATCCTTTTATTATCTCTGTCAGAGACACGATAACCCACGACCACCAGTGAAACAGGAAATAGAGGGTTGCTGTGCACATGGCCGTGTCACCAGCCTTGTGCACAGCACTCCTTTATTCTCAATTCTACACCCTCGCCGCTGATAAACCTTCGGTCGTTGCTGCACACACCCGCCTTACCCCCTTTCCCCTTTAGAGGAACCCTACCTATATATACTCTGCCGAGGAAAGCGTAGGTCACCTTGAAAAGGACAAGTTGACTTGTTGAAACGTTGGCTTCCACTTTTACCTTGTTCTCGTTTTGCTCAATTCCTAGCTATCAGTGACTTAAGTGCCTACAGGGTGTCGAATTACCAAGAAAACCGGTGATTTTCAGGGATTTTGAATAGTCTGGAAGTACTGAGGGAAAACTCGGGGAATTTATGCTTCAATCAGGGAAAATTAGCTATAAAAGTCGCGCTAATGCTAGCTAAGTAAGAGAGAAGAATTGTAACAAATCGTCTTTGACGCCGTGTCGTCGGCAGGAGGAGTTGCCAGTGTAAAGAACCCTTCGCTGTCCGATTTTCCGAACTTTCTGCCGCGGGCGCAAGTCCGGAACGGCATTAAAGCCACCACTTCCGCCAGATCCGCTGTAAGCCGTAACCACCACAGCGGCAACGCTAGGCCTAACTGCTTTGACATTTGCTGTTAAGCTTCTTGCCATTCGGTGCCGTGTTTTTCATTGAAAGAATTCGCCACTGTCAGCAATGACACCGACTTTGCCTTTGCAATCCTAGCGATCGGCTTCGAAGCTCGGAATCGGATCGGAAAACATTTATTGGGCTCTAGAAAAGAGATCTTCGCGGCTTCAGGCGGCCTTTTCCATCTTCTGATGGATTCTTCTGTCTGCAATCACAGGGTTGGTGCCCTAGTCCAAGGCTCCACTGAGTATAGCCAACCCGCGAGCTCGCTCTACTAGGCGCTTTTGGCCGTTCAAGCTTACGCTGGAAAGCATACTCTCCCACTGTTCCGCACTCGGGTTTTTAATTTTATAGATAGTTGGGGACTCAATATTTTTACAGGCCCATGATATGTGGTATAGATCTGGTTTCTCTCCGCACCATGGGCACTTAGCCTCATACTGTGTAGGGAAAATTTTATTGAGAAGGTTTAGATTCGGGAAAGTACCCGTCTGTAATAATTTAGGATATCTGAGTAACCCATGGGTACTGACTCGGGTTCCTCAAGGCTGGATGTGTCGGACGCCCGGTTGGTATGACCTCGAGCTATCCTATCCGCCTCTTGGTTCCCTGTTATGCCAGTGTGCCCTGGTACCCAGATTATGGTATGCTGAACTTTGTTTCCCGGGTCGCATGAGCAGAGTATGTGGCGTGCTGTGCGCCAAATTCTGCCATTTGTATAATTACGGCATGCTGCTTGAGTCTGTTATTATCGTTAGGGACCTGCCAGATCGATAGCCCTCCAGTGCTGTCAGAGCCACAGCTGCCTCTTCGGCCTCGACTACCGTGCAGTCCTGTAGTGATGCGCTGGTGATCTCCTTGAGGTCCGAATTAACCACCGACGCCACTGCTCTGCTGTTTTGTCTTCCGTCTTTGACGAACGTTGCCGCGGCCGTATACCTTGTGTTGTCCTTGTTCGCCAAGGTTCTCTGCATGTACTCCGCTCTTGCTTCTCTACGTGCCTTGTGCAGGTTCCGGCCCATATTCTTGGGTATCGGTGCAACTCGCAGTGTACTGCGATACTTGTCCGGAATGGCCTCGGTACGTTCGATCTCTTGGATCATGTTGCCACCGCCGTATCTTTGCAGGAGCACCCTTCCCGTGGGGGTCTGCACCAACCTACGTGCCTGAGAGCATAGTAGTGCTTGTCTTAGTTCACTGAAGGTATTGTGCAGTCCCAGGGCCAGATGTTTCTCGGTCGATGTGCACTGCGGCAGGTGAAGTGCAGTTTTGTACGCCTTTCGCAGTATGGCGTCCGCTTGTTCTTCTTCTTGCTTGATGCATTTGTGGTAGGGAAGGCATACACCACTCTGCTAACCACGAGGCTCCTGACTAGCCTGAGTGTGTCGCTCTCCTTCATACCGTGTCTCTTGCTAGATACTCTGTTGATCATACGGGCTACCTGCATGGTGGCAGTCTTCAGCAGTGTCAGAGTATGATTGCACCGTTGATTGGACTGTAGCCACATCCCCAGGATCCGAATGGTGGTCTTCTCCGGAATGCGTTGTCCCGCGAGGTATACGTTGAGGCTGAGCTCATTGCTTGTAGGGACCGTTCGATTTTGTTTGCCTCGCCACACCCTTAGGAGCTCAGACTTCTCCGTCGAGCAGGTGAGGCCCCTGGCCGTAACGTAGGTTTTTACGCAGGTGGCCGCTTTTTGCAGGCACTCTTTTTTTTCACTGAGCGATCCCCGGTTCACCCATACCTGATATCAGCGTAAATGGCGTGCTGTATGCCTTCAAGTTGTTCGAGTTGTCTTGCTAGCCTTGACGTAGCCATGAATCCTTCTGCCACAGTTCAGGCTATCCATTCCTGTGAGTATGGCTTCGTGGCTGACATTGTCAAAGGCTCCTTTAATGTCCAGTGCCATGATGACGTGTTTGCTGTTTCGTGGCACGTTGCTGAGCACCTCCTCCTTGAGCTGGCGGAGCACGTCTTGCGTCGATAATTTAGCGCGGAATCCAAACATGCTGGGGTGGTACAGCTCGTTGTGTTCCATATAATTTTGTAGCCTCATTGTAACCACCCGCTCGTACAGCTTGCCTAAGCATGACGTGAGAGAGATTGGTCTAAGATTTTCTACTTGCTGTTTTTTGCCAGGTTTTGGAATCATCACTACCTCAGAATGCTTCCACTCCTCGGGTACTGTCTCCTCTGCCCAGTGCTTTTTGAGATAGTAAGTTCGACTACCAGCTCATCACTGAGGTTGCGAATCAGCGCGTTCTTTATCTTGTCTGCGCCTGCAGCCATATTCCTAGTGGTATTTCTTATTGCTGCGTATACTTCCTCTTTGGTTATAGGCCTGTCCAGATCAGAATTTTCTTTCCCCTTGTAGCACTCTGTGTAGGCTGCTGGGTCACCGTCCCCGAAGCACTTGTGCGTTACTCTTTCTATGAGCTCATACTCTGAGCCCTGAAACTGGTGAACCAGCCTCTGTATGGCCTTGTCGTTCTCCGACTTGGTTTTAGTTGGGCCCAGGAGTGCTTTGAGTATGCTCCACGTTCGGGCAGTACTCAGGGTTGAAAGCACAGCGCGTTGCATGTGCTGGTTGCCGAAAGTCAGCTTCGCCTCATTACAGCAGTATGACGAGGTGAAGCATTTTTTAAGTATTGCGGTGAAGCTTAGCAAGCGTGGGAAGGGGCAATTGTCACAGGACACACTATGTATTCCTTAATTATAAACGTGTGCACCCGCCATCTCCTGTCACAGTACGGGCACCTACATGCCTAATAAGTGTACTGGCACGGCTTCAGACCTCCTTCGGATGTGCCTGTAGAGATTTGAGCCCTTAAGGGCAGTAAAAAACATGCATTTTTTTCGCACATTTTTATGGCCCCTAGGGAGTCCGAAAAATCGGATTTCGACTGACCAAAAGGATGCTTCAAATGGTCCGTGGGGCGAACACGTGGCGGAAGTACGACGAGCAGAAAGAACCAACACACAGAGGAATGACAGGGAAAGAAAGTGTGCTGCCACTTCTTTTAAGGAGCTTGAGCTCAGAAAAACAGTCTTGACTGACGCCGAGATGCAGGTGTCCCTCATGCAAACCAAAATAAACTCTTTAAAGCAGTGAAACGCAACACTTAGGCATTGTGCACGGGCTGAGAGTATGGCAGGACAGTTGAGGTTCACTTAATTCCAGCTGCTGAAAGAGAATCTCACTTGAGACGAAGTTCGGGCCTCATACCAATGAGCTTGCTATCAGTTGATAGAAATGGCTCATATTTGGACATATTTGCTTCTGTATGCATCTTTTTATTTGTATTTGAAATTGTTCAACTTGATTTGCAATAGGCATTACGATTCTTTTTTCAGATATTTCATTCACTGGGTATTTTATTTTACTAACCCCTCCCTTCTGCTTTCTTTTTGAATAATATAAGCACTACTCCTTACTACACAAACTGGATTAAGTCGTTCTTTATTTTTTAACATGCTTACTAGAGTGATAGCATCAGGTGACATGGTGTCAGCCCGTCTCGACATAAAACATTTCTGTACCACTTGGGGAACCCCTGGAAAAATCGGGAAATTTGGAAATGTCAACTTGGTACACCTGACCTAGGAATCGAGATCTATAGCATGCTCTACTCTAGAGACCAGCAAATTAATATACCAGCATTGATAACAACTTTTATGACAGGAGATTTATGAGACAATGCCCTTCAGTAGTGAGGCCATTCTATGATTAGGTAGAAAAGGGTTTCAGAGCCTCTTTAAATTGTCAATGTTTGCATATGCCATTTTGATAGCTTGAGGTCTCTTTCACAGCACACAAGTAAACATGTGCCTGTTCAACATTTGTGCCACCTACATTCTGTATGTTTAACAGCCTTTCTATGACAGCAAAATATTCTATCAAGTGATGAGACTAGGAATGTCACAGCTGTAGCATAGGTGCAGCTAATAGGACAGGGCCGATTGAAAGCACCGAACTTATATCATGGATTCTGCCTTTTTTCAAAAATGTAACACACTTTTGCATATAACCCACACATACAATTTCCAATCAGTCTTCAGAAAAAGAAGACTTGCACTTACAATCAACTAAACAAATAACTGAATAGAACAGCATTCCAGTCTGTCTAAAAGCAACTCGTCACAATTGCTGGTTCAAAGCCAGGCTCCAGAAGCGTTGTCGTTTTCTTATGACTGTTGCAGTTTTCGCTGCTGTTCTTTTGAAATGCAGTGCTCTTCAGCAATGCACTGTGCATAGCCATGATGCTGCACCTGATAACCAATTTGCATATGATTTATACCACCAGTTTGTGCCTGAATCTCGAACTCCTAGAGAGCTTTATAGGCGTGAAATGCAAGAACTTTGCTGCTGACAAAAGTGAGGAATACCGAGCAGACATTGACAAAGCACAGCATTTTATGAGTCTCTGAAATTGCAGGTGACTTTGCGGTGCTGCTCAAGGCAGGGATGTCAGTGAAGCAGGCGGTATTTTACAACGTGGTGTCATCTGTGCTCTGCCTGTTGGGAATGGCCATTGGCATCTCTCTAGGAAATGTTCACTCGGCCTCTTCGTGGATCTTTGCTGGAGTTGGTGGCATGTTCCTTTACATTGCTCTAGTTGACATGGTGAGTATGCTTCCTCGTCCATTTCTTCACCATAATATTGTGCTGTAACTTCCTGGGATGCGCCCGCTGCAATGGCTTGGTTATATGGAATTTTACGAGGTCATGGCACGAAGCAAGAATATTTTAGGAGGCGAAATAACACTTGCTTTGGCATCCCAATAAGATTATAGGGGAGGGATGGGGGAGGGCATGGTGCTGACGCGCCCTTTGTCATACAAGGCCACTCGTGGAGAATGGGAGGACACGCATGGCACAATTGCCGCAGAGACTCGCCAATTTAAGGCCATCCGCCGCTAGCCACTTTTACGTATGAATGGATTTACTTATTTCTGATACTGGCACAAACTTCCTCTAATTTCTAAGCAATGGCACAAACAACAGTCCGCAGACTTATGGCAAATGTGGGAAGCAACAAGACACCCCATCTCATCTTGCTTACTGTTGTAAGCAGTGTGCATACTCGTATGTTGACCCACCGAAGTCTGTCTTGGCATGCTTTATGTACTGCACATCACATTCACTTGGCTTTCTTTCCTTTCTTTCCTTTTTTTTTTGCAAGTGGAGACAAGTAGCTGGGAGAGTCCCAGAAATATTGACAGCAAAGTGTGTGTGGCTACAAAACAGGCCATTTTGGCTTGTTTTGGAAGGACTCATCCCCCGCCCCCCTCTATCTAGTTTGCCAAAACACCGCATCCTCACTATCGCTTACCGAGAGGTGCTTCTCACAGACATAGTCGTGAGACATTGGCTTTCAGTCTTTCTTTGGGATTGCATGAGCATACCCTTGCAACCATATATAGTCACTAGAATCTTTGAGGGTAATTACCTTTTCCATGGAAGATACGCAGCCACTGCTGCATTTTAGCATGAGACATTTCCGCACCATCCTCAAAGGGCACAGATTTGCAAAACTTGAGCTTGCTATTACATATGTGATTTGTAAATTTGGCATCCATGCAATTCGTCTTCTTCTTTGCAAAGACTACCTCTACAATAATGCCCTCGGGGCAAATGTAGAAACAATGAATAAAGAAATAAATCGAAAGCGCTCGCTTTTGAGAGCGCGCACACATGTCTGAGAAACCGGTGCTGCCAGTGCTGTGTGGAATCCCGTGGGAACCAAAGAGACAAAGCCTGTAAACCGCAAAGAAAACCAGGACAGTTTGCTCATTGGAACTTGTATTCCAACCAATCGGAGCTTTACCTCTCTAGGTCGCCTAAGCACCCATACACCAGGGTGTCTACCAACCGGGAAAACTGTGAATTCTTGGGAATTTTTAATTCGCAGCTTTCACCGACTGTAGGGGGCGCCACCACTTATCCAACATGGCTGTCGATTCAGTGATCACCTGCGCAGAGACAGCATTGCCTGTGTTGTTTTGGTCTCTGGTTGCCACCGCTGGCCCACGACAGAATCAATTTGCGTGGCACTGCACTTACCATTCGGGAAGCAGCTCACGCTTGAGTGCATAATGTCACTTATAAGCTTCCACAGGGTCACAAATGCACTCCCTCATAATCGGTATATCGGGAAAAGTCAGTGACACATTGAGCCAAGCACTTCACTTTCGGTCACCATCGAGCCTGACTGGAATCTAGTTTATATCTCAAATAGTTCCCTTCTGCAGCTTTCGCAAATGAGCCAGTCGCGATCGACGAATTTGATCTCAATCGGGCTTGATCGCAGTCATAAGTTCCCATACAACACCGATCAGATGGTGCACTTTTTATTGCGATAGAGGCCAATCGGTATAGAATTCCTTGATCGTAACTGGTTCTCCTCAACAACGACCGTAAAGAGTACCAATTATGCAAACATTCTTCTTATTATGCAACAAACATTCTTCTTTTGCAAATAGTCTGTTTACATGTATGTCAATGTGAGACTGTCTAGAGGGTGATCGAGTAAGGTTAATTCGGTGGTTTTACCTGGCAAAACAGGCTTTCCGATGCGCCAGTTCACAACCTATTGGCTTTTTAGTTGTTTGTACGAAGGAAAAATATGACTGCTTATGACACCTTTTACGGTGCGAGTTTAATTTCAGCACAGAGCACATGCAATTGCTCTTGTACTTCGTTCCCATTTGTGAAATGCCAAAGTTCAACGGTGATGTTTCAACAAAATTCTTCGCAATTCGCTTTCCGCACGTGCAAAAAGTCACGAAGGACAAAGACGACAAAGCACAGCTTGCACGTTTTCTCCAGTCAAATATTCGTTCTATCGTCGGACAACTGCTTTCGGCAGTTGCCGTGTAGCAGCACCACCATCCCTGAAAGTTGCGAATAGTCTGAAAATACTCAGGGAATACTCAGGGGATTTGTGCTTCTGTCAGGAAAAATCAGCTGTAATGAAATTTTATTGAAAGGGAACGAAAGTCGCGGTAATGCTGGCTCGATAACAAAGAGGGAAGGGATTGCAATGAATCGTCTTTGACGCCGTGTCGTTGGCTGGAGGAGTTGCCAGTGTACAGTCAACGATCGACTTTCTGAACTCCCGGCTTCACGCTACCACCACATACCCCATAGAGTTGATGTGTAACATCATCTAAAATTTCGGACGCAAGAACCATGCGCCGTTGGATTTTTTTTGTCTTTTTGCCATCTCCTGTCACAGTACAGGCACCGATATGTCTATAAGTGTACGGGCAGGCCTTTTCAGATGTGCCTGTGGCGGTTTGAGCCCTTGAGGGCAGTAGAAAACATGCATTCATTTTTTTTTTTCAAACTGCCAGATTTTCTGAAGTTCTCACGACCCTAGGGAGTCCGCCAAATCAGACGTTGAATGTACAACTGACCAAGAGGATGCTTCAAATGGTTCGGGGGGCAAACGCATGGTGGAATGAGGATGAGAACAGAAAGGACGTATGCGTTGAGGAATGGACGGGAAAGGAAGCTAAAGAAATAGTGTTGGTTGAGGCCGAGCTGCAGGTGTCCCTCATCCAAACCAAAATAAACTCTTTAAAGCAATAAAACGCAACCCTGAGGCATTGTGCGCGGGCTGAGAATATGTAAGGAGAGTTGAGGTTGACACACCAGCTGTTGAGAGAGAATCTCACTTGAGACAAATTTCGGGCCTCATACCAGTGAGCTTGCTATAAGTTGATAGAAATAGCTCATATCCACTTCAATCACGGCATCCACATTTGTGGACGCGACCTATTTTTGCCATTTCTGTGCAGTGATAGCAAGGAACAGAGCAGAAACATTAAGCTCAGGGTAAATTGAACATTCTGATAACCTAAATTACTTCCATTTTACTTCTGTGTGATATGTATCGTTACAGAGTACCGCTTTGATGACGGCACTACTATGTTTTCTGCGACGTTTAGCGTGGGACATGCCAGTAGCAACCTTGAAATATGTTTCTTTTTTCTTGAAATGCTTGAGGCCACTGAATAACTTGTGCATGTAATTTGAGCAAGGGATTTAATCCTTTTTATGAAGAAACGTAGCAAGACTGACTTTACAATATTCAAACATTGAGTTACCTTCGAATTATGACTCTTCATAAATGCTCAGTCAGTCTACCATTTTGATTTGCTTTCACTGGAGTCTCAAGCAATATCCATGTTTCACACATGTATCTACAGTCCATAATAATTCAGGACTAAAGGGGATATTCGAAAAGATTTTTTTCTGTATGCATCTCTTTTATATTTGTATTTGAGAACGTTCAACTGGATTTGGAATGAGTTCTAAAACTTTTTTCAAATATGTTTTATTCACTATGCGTTTTACTAACCCTCCCTTCCGATTTCTTTTTGAATAACGTAAACGCTACTCCTTACTATTCAAACTGGATTAAGCCCCCCCCCCCCCCCCCCCCTCCCTTTTTCTTTAGCATTCTTACTAGAGAGTGACAGCATCGGGCAACATGGTGTCAACCCGTCTTGACCTAAAACGCCATTCAGTGCCACTCTGAGACTTTTGCAAAGACACTCGAGGATGATGATGAATATAGTGTTTTGCAGCGCAAGGGCCAAGTATGACCAAAGAGCGCCAGGCCAGTGACACTCTAGGAAAAACCTGGAAAACTCGGGGAATTTGGAAATGACAACTTCGTAGGCACCCTGTGCACACTAGTACGAGCAAGGGAATTCATGGGGCTGGCACTCATCTGCTCAGGGATACTGTTGGTAGCTTCTTTACTGCTGCTAAAATGCTGCTGCTTTACTGCTGCTAAAATGTCCGTTGCTTGTTTCTTGACATTATTGATTGAAATTGGGGGAAATTGACAAATTATGGGATGTTATCACAATTTTTATGCATCGCACCTGTGACAGAGCACCTAAACGATGGGAACGCACCTGCCGTGTCATCTGTCATGGTGCAATGAAAACTGCATTTCTACTCGCCAAAACAAGATGCAGCCAGACATATTCCCCTCCTAAAATGTACTTTCTCCGTGAGTCATGGGTTCAATTCGCAGTCACAGTGACTGCATTCTGATGGGGGAGCAGAATGCGAAAATACTTGTGTACCATCTTTGGGTGCATGGTAAAGAACCCCACGTGTCAGAATTACCCCAGAGCCCAAGGGACGTCGAACTCGACAATGCAGTCAGAATTGATTCAGCACTTTCCTATACAGTGTCTCTTATAGCCCAAGTGTTGATTTGTGACTTCAAAACCAATGGTCTCATGTCTGTCCTGTTTATTTGTCATAACCAATGCATTAGTGACCGTTTAAGTTACTTTCATAACAGAGAAGTGTGCATTTGTATTTCTTTAATTGAACTAGCAGTGCGAGAGTAAAACTTGGAAACCAGGAAATTTAATTCTCTCGGAGAATGTAATTGGCTCTGTGTTTGAATTACTGATTTTAACCGAGGTAAAGTAGTGCCAAAGCCCTTTTTTTATAGCAATTGAGCAGCACTTTAAACATGGCAGAAACGCCAGGCACCTCCTTTTTCTCACGTCTTGCATTTTCTGTTTGCAGCTTCCAGAGCTGTCGGTGAACCCAAACCACGGCAATGCAAGGGCTGTGCACCAGCTTGGAATTCAGCTGCTGGGCATATCGCTGGGAGTGACCACAATGTTTGTGATTGCCCTGTATGAGCGAGACCTCCAAAGACTTATGAGCTCTTAGTTTCTTACTCGTCACTATGAGGCATCGGCCAACATGCACCAGCACCAGTGTGGACATGTTATTCACCATTCTTGCAACTCGTTCATCCAGCAACTTCACGCAGTTGCCGATTCTTCCAGTCGAGGCCTCGCATAACTCAACCCACATGAGCAAGATGCCATCGGGGTTGTGCCGGAGAAGTTCCATCAAGCCAGCAGCTCCATTGGTTGTGGATAGCCATTTGTCAGAGGTGTGCGCTGCACTTTGAATCAAGCCCTTGTGCTTGATACGTGTGTGTGTGTTGTGCGTGCTGAACAGTGCTGTGTTCACGATTTCGGACTAGTTTGTGAAAGGATAAAAAAAAAATACATGGCATTAGCAAGGATGGTGCTTAGGTAATTTATCTGAAGGACATTACATTGTGCTGTGTTCAGCAATAGTGTGTGTGCAACTTGATTTTGAAATCCTGTTGAATACCCACATCATGTAATCTGTGCTTGCAAGTTTTGTCTGCATCCTTCCCTTTTTTATTTGTTAGGTGCAAACAACCTTGGTCTACAATTTCAGTTTCAATGTTGCCTCTATTGACTGATGTCGATTTATCTGTGATGGTGAGACCGCCTTGGAAAACTTTCAGATCCTTATTCTCTATACCAGAACAATGAGAAAGTCATCAATTCCCAAGTTTTTGTCTTCTGGTGCAATCCTGCATATGGAACATCAAGTTAGAACAACTTGAAGCGGTACTTCAATATGTGTGACACAACTAGGAGCAAAGCAGCTCACATTTTCCTGCCCCATTTCAACATGCCTTATTTCATTTGTGTTGTTCTGTTCTATTTGCTTTTATCAGTTCTTCAGAACTTTCAAAAATTCAGCTCATCATTTTCATTAATTTATGCAGTGTTTGCTGGCATTTAGTAGAGTACTGTTCGAGTTTATGTATAGTTTGGGTACACTCCCAGCATGTGCGTGTGAACTGTTCATACCCATTATGATTTGCAAGTGGTGGCATTTTTCTTATGTTTTATGCATGCATAGCGACAAGATGTGCTGGTAGTGTTCCTTTGCTTGTTCCTGTTCTGTTTGGTTTGCTTAGGTGAACAGATCGTGGCTTTATTGCTTTGCTGTTTATTGCCCATAGTTTTTATTTTGCTGTTTGTCTCTTCTGGTGCAGAAATGAGTATGTTTGGGTCAAGCACGAGTGTTTGCACTGTACAACATGCGCACCTGTTGTCAATGTGCTTACACCCTCCCACATATGTACTCTGTCCACTGGCAGGCTGTGCTGCCTGGACACTTGAGTGGTGCTGCAACGTTTGCAAAGTTTACTGGCTTGCACATTTTATTCTTGACAGCATAGGTTACACAAATTGTTGCTGTTCAGACTGAGCAGCTTTATATAATATACATATATCTTTGATGATACATTTTGCTAATAAAGCCTCTGGGATGCTATTGCATTTGTAGTGCAAAGCTTGGTTTATTCATGGACAAAATTGTTGGCATGCCTGTTTCCAAAGGAGTGACATCACTTCTACTTGCCAAATTAAAAACTGATGTTGATTTAAATGTGCAATCATTGCTTTGTTTACTATGCACATTTAAAGCAAAGCGTTAAATTTAAAGCAAAGTCTTTCCTTCGACTTTTCCACTGCTGCTGCTGCTGTCTTGCACGCTATGTCAGGGGAGTGGTTCAGGGTGTTTATATACATGGCAGGAGTGCGGCAGAGAGCAAAGGCGGCACAAGAAACTCGTTAGGCCTTTCCATTGACAGTAACTCAACATCGACGGTTGTCACAATGTCCTCTGGAGTTCCCTGGGTGTTGCCACAATACATTTACAACAACTGTAGTTATCTGTGACCCCCTCACCCCCCCCCCCCCCAAAAGAAAGCATTGCAGAAACTGCAGCACTTTGTACTAACATGCAAAAGTCCAGAAGCGAAGTAGATATAATGGTAAGGAGAGGAGCCAGAGAATGGTTAGAGCCGATGCAGTCGCAAAACGAATGATTAACAGCCTTGCCACCCTTATTTGCAGCTCACATACATGGAGGGAGGGCGGGAGAGGGAAAAGGCAACGTAAGGAGGCAAGAAAATTGTCCTACTAGACATGACAGCGGTCGTGGACAAACAGGATGAAATTAAGTTTGAGGTGTGGTACGGTACCTTTCTGCTATTTCGGTAAAAATAAAAGCCGTGCAAATTTGTTAAGTTGATAACTGACGCAGAGCGTGTAGACGCAAAGCCACATTAAAGCACTGTAGCATCTGGGCTACACTGTGGAAACAGTCGCACATCAAATTCTTTGCTCGCTGCAGTAGCTTCGCAGCTATGGCACTGCTCGAGATCACTGGTTCGATTGCAACCATGGGAGCTGCGTTTCTACGGGAGGGTAATACAAAAACAGTAATGTAGTTAGATTTAGGTGATCGTTTAAAAAAACCCAGGGGGTCAAAATTAAGCCATACTTTGCCACTATGGCTTGCCTCATAATCCGATTGTGTTTTTGGCACATACAGCTTCGTAATTCAAGTGGAGTTTAACACTTCTGGCACAATGCGATGTGTCATGTGAGGCACTGTCAGTGCTAACCTTCTTGGAAGTTGTGAACAATGGCACACAATGCCTCGAACGAACACTTCTTGCTGTGTGTTCTGTGTACTACTTGGACAAATAGCCGTGGTGCACGCAAGGTTTAACATTTCACCGCTCTTGTATTCAGCTAAATGCTGAAGAAATCATTTACCATCAACATCTTCTATAATTATCGTCAAAGCAGATGGCACAGAAAGCTTCACTTACATGGATTTCCACAGTGCGTGGGATGCACATGATCTTGTTAAAGCTAGTCTTGGCTTTGGTTTGCTACAGGCATTATGAAAGCCTCTTGGCATACCTCGATCGCATTAGAGTTCTGCCAGGACTGCTATAGCACTTCAACATTGTGCACTTACATTTATGTGTTAATTTTTGGACTTGTGCTCCCAACATTTGAAATGCGAGTCAACAAAATTTTTTTGTCAGAATAATATTCATTGTATTTCAGAAATACCTTCCAGACCATAGGCGTTATGGAGGTAAGTGGCTACATGATTTGATGAACTTATCAGCAAGGACAATAGTTGCCATTTCGGCAGCAGAATGTAAGCAGCAATACCCTGCAATTGTTGCTGGATAGTGGTCTATCGTAGTGGCTGCAAAATGCTGCCTACCTTGCGGCGAAGGCTGCTGTTGGACATTCCTGAAACGGAACGCTTCAGCTTGCGCTGCTTGGTATTAATTACTGTCGCTCTGCTTATATATATACTTGAACAAAAGGAGGAATAGAGGATCCAGATTTTTTTTGTCAAGCCTATATACAGGGTGTCTCAGCAAACGCTTTCTGAAATTTTTTTTAATAGCCTTGTGGCAGACAGCACAATTCCAGTCCATGAGCTGGTCTTCTAAAAGATGCGGACATTACTTGTGCAAAAGAATGAAATGCATAATAGAATAGTTAATAAAAGTTCACTAATGAAGTTCTTAATCACCTTGTGACAAATTGCTAATTACAAATTCTAGCGGGTGAGACTGCAAGGCATATCCACTTGAAAAGAACCGTGTGAATGACACCATTTAGGAGACATATGCTGTCAAACCTGCGGTAAAAATGCACTGCCATTCCACTTACTCAAAACATCATTTTATGAATTGACGCACAAAATTAAATCGAATGCCAACGTGTTTCTCCGCAAATTTTGGGAATTAATATCTTGAAACTGGTGTCGTCCTGAGAATTCATTCCAAGTGGATCTGCCTTGCAAGCTCCCCAGCTAGAATTTGTAGATTACAATGTGCTATAAGGTAACTTACCTAAAAACTTAATTACTGTATTTTCTCGGTTCTAAGCACCCCCCCTCTATTTTCGCGAGAAAGTTGGGAAAAAAGTTTGCATGCGAATCTAAGCACCCCCCTATTTGTTAGGAAGAGCGCGTAGCCAAGGCCGCCAAGCACGCTTGCTCACTCTGTCATCGAGCCGGAGCCTCGGAGTCATGAGGTGGAATGGCAGCCGCGGCGCGAGTACGCCGTACAGCCGGACTGTACGGCGAAAGCTGCAGAAAGCATACCCATCAAACATCGCAAACTGGATTTCGGACGCTTGGAAGCGGGTCCAAGTGGATGTTGTGGTCAAACCATTTAAGAAGTGCTCGATCACAAACCACTTCGACGGAACGGAAGACGACCTGCTGTGGGATACCGAGAGCGGCGGTTCAAGTGGAGCGACGACCTCGAATGGCAGTGATAGTGACTAAGCATCCGACACAAGCGATGGGTCCACTGTCTGCTCCGATTTTTCTTTTGAATGTTTGCAAAATAAAATCTTATTCCTCGCACCCGTCTCATCGTGATGTCGCAGCGAAAAGAAGGGGGGGGGGGGGGGGGTCACTTCAGATTTTTCGAATCTAAGCACCCCCCCTCACTTTGGGCATCGCGATCCTGAAAAAAAGGGGGTGCTTAGAATCGAGTAAATATGGTAGTGAATTTTTGTTAATTAGTCAGTTGTGCATTTTAATTTTCTTTTGCAAGTAATGTCTGCCTTTTCAAGTAGACCATCTCGTGGACTAGAATTGTGCCGTTTGCCACAGGCAATTTTAAAAATTTTTTCAAATGTGTTCATTGAAACACCCGTTATATGGTCACGGCTCACTGTAGACAAGAAAAGAGACATATCTGAGCGAACTCGAACAAAGGCTTAGTTCAGGCTTCTTTTGTGTATAGATATGGCTACAAACACTGGCAACTGTCATGCATTTGTCATGCATGTGAAGCTTCATTTGCCAGTTGGAGCACCACGATTAAATAGTATTAATGTCTAACTGTAACGAAAATTGATCAGAAGGGCTAGTGATTATGCAATACACGACACAATTATCAGCAAATAGTTTGACCAAATATTTTATGTTGGCGAGGAAGTCATTAATGTATATTAGTGAAAGTAGCGGTCCTAATACAGAACTTTGAGGCACGCCCGAGGTCACTGAGACAGTAGGAGCATACCCGTTAGCAGAAACGTACTGGGATCTATCTGTTAGGAAGCATTTTAACCAGCGCAGGATATTGGCATCTATATTGACTTTATAAAGTTTAAAGAACAACAGATGATGAGAGACAATCGAATGCATTTTCGAAGTACAGAAATATACAATCAACGGTTGGAGAGCTAGCAATAGCATGGCACAGGTTTCTAAACCTGTGTGCAAGTTATACGAGTTATACTCCAAACACGAGTTATACTTTAGAAAACTGAAGAGTTTGCTGTTAGATTGACCTGCATTCACTGTAGACAACTTATTTCACATATACTTTGTCTTATAGTTCCTTTCATTTTTTGTTTATAGTATATTTGCTGTTTCTCTCACTCTGCCCTCAACTGAGAGCCGGTACGCCTTTGGTCCATTTCTTTCATTTGTCCATGTCTGTCTGTGTTGGCAAAGAATGTCTTCATAGCAGTTACCCTGTCGGCCTGTGTGCTTTCAAGAAAACGACAAAAGGACGACCAAGTCCTTCACCAGTACCATGACTGCACATGTGCACACGCACATAATTTTCCTATGCGAAATAGCATGCCTTGAAAGTTTAATTTTATTTTTAATGTAGAGCACTGTTGATACATGAAACTTTTAAGCCGCTCACTTCTTGCGTGTTTTTTTTTAGGTCTCTGTGCACATGCGACACTAGTTGGGGCAAAAGTGCACAGTAAGGTGCTCATCGAGTTCCTGCTTGGTGCTGAACCTTGATCGGCAAAGAGAACATACAAAAGGCCTTTCACGTGAATGAATCATCGTGTGATTTGTCAAGTTTGACTGCCTGCTGAAGCACCTTGCACAAATTCTGAACTATAATGTGCCTTTACGCATCTGACTTCCTGCCAAAGCGGTTGGAGCAGATGCTGCACTTGAAGGGCTTCTCTCCAGTATGTGTGCGCATCTGCACTATGAAATCAGAGTTGCAGAGGAACGTGTAGGGGCACAAATGACAAGAAAACAGTCCTCAGTTTTGATCTGGCCTGTGGCTGGCTAGGCTCTTGTACTCAGGGTCTTGAGTACAGCGTCACCTTCTGGTGCCACATCCAGTGTGGTATCCTCACTGCCAATGCTGGTATTCTCCATAACGGATGATTCAGAGGTATAGTCTTTTAGATGAATGCCGGTGTCGTGGCGTTTTACCAGGTTACTGAGGAGAGAGAAAGACACTGAAAAAATAGTCACAGAAGTCTCGGCAATGTGAGCAGTCACTTGCTACAGTTACCGTTCCCTAGGCAATCACATTGTTGGTACGCTACATGGAGTGCCGTTTGTTTTTCCCTTAAGCCAGTGTTGTCTATGGTATGGCAACATCTTAGATAAATTATGATCTCCCCACTACCCCCACCACTCCTCTCTTTAACAGAATCTACAAGTCATGACAAAAATTTTTAGACATCCTTGTGAAATGCAGCACCTAGTTTTTACCCTGCACAATAGTGTTTTATCTGTTGGTAAAGAGGTAATTCATAAGAGATTAGGTTTTAGCAACCCTCAAGATGACATTGCCTACCAACACTACAGCACAACCATACTTCAATTACTCCAACTTCTCAAGATGGTTGTTGCTATTATAAAGAGACGTGAAACATTGCATATGAGAAAAATCTTCCAACTACGTTATTATGCCACTCAGTACCTATTACGGCAAGTCGTCCAGTCTTTGTTACTCAAATGTGCAACATAATTCATGTGTTATACACTGAGTGACCCAATTCTACAATCTTCATATGAACACTTGCTACAGTGAAGCTTAAATTGTTCACGCTTTCATTTACTACTTACTGTGCAAGAAATAACAGCTGTGCAACTGCTGCCCTCACAAATGTTCGCAATAAAAAAACTGCACTATAGCTGTTTAGTCAAGAGCAGGTGTGGATGAGGGAAAAAAGGCCTTAGTAGATTTATGCAAATAGTATCAAGAACAGCATCAACTGTCAAATGTGAAACACTAAATGTGTGAAATCGTTAGCTAATCCTTTGTTATCTTAGAAATTTTAACAACGCTCTCAAATGACTGCTATGGCACCCACTTATCCTACCAAAGTTTATCGCAACTTTGTAAATTAGCTACAGGCTTTGATTTAATCAATTATGATACTAGTGATACAGTTCACTAGTATCAGAGATATCTACTACTTTCACCTGTACTTAGTCCACTTACTACTGTTGTACTTTATTAATGCAAAGTGGCATCCAACATGAAAATACCTTCGTTATATCAGATATTTGTCTCAAGCATATATTCATCACATGCTATTAGTGTGATAAATTTTAGATTTACTCTGTTATACTCATGTTTGTTATACCTTGGTACCTC
Organism: Dermacentor albipictus; assembly: GCF_038994185.2. NCBI lineage: Eukaryota > Metazoa > Arthropoda > Arachnida > Ixodida > Ixodidae > Dermacentor > Dermacentor albipictus. The sequence continues at coordinate 164,328,214 of NC_091824.1, read as the reverse complement.
CACTGTCCTGCCTGGGTGAATTTTTTGTAAATATGTTTACAAACATAACCTCCAGTGATGCCTTGAGTAGGGTGTCACTGAAGGTTAGATGCATTTATCTGAGCTGTATGCATCTGAGTGTACGAAGCAGCAAAGCATGGATGAGGTCTCAATAGATTGATACTGTAAAAGATGTGTAGCTACAATAGCAGTACTGTCAAAAAGACAGGCTAACTAAAGCTCGGAGCTGAAGTCCACATGCCGTAACACTTTTCATTGTTACTGGTATCATAAGGAACGGAATCAACACAGCGGTAAACATAACCACCTCAAAATATGAAACAGTTCACAGCATGAAGAATGCTAAAGGCACACGCTACATTACTAAAGGCGATTTAAATTCAAAACAAAGCAATAGAAGCTGGTGTTTTAAAATTCTTAGATGCATGAACAAGATTATACTGACAGTTGGTCCAACACTTGAAGTCATCGTAATCAGAAAGGATCACTTAATGCGTGCGCAAATGTAACATTAGCCACACGTTGAAAGACCTATATTAACAGCACACAGTAACTCCACACCAAAGAAAGCTAAAGCAAGCCTCAATACATTCACTTATTAAGATCACAAGTGAACACATTAAAACTATATGTAACAAAATGGGACAATACATAATACTACAGGAGTTAACGGGTGTTGGTATTGAAAACAAGAAATTGGACAGCTTAACGATTTTTTTTTTTTTCGAATTGCCATGGATGATGAAAAAATTCATATATCATAATATAACAGCTCAGTCATTGCAGCAAAAGCAAGTGCAATGCAACAAAGGCAAAGAGATGTTGCATTAGTCATCAATGAACTAGCTGTCCATCATCAAATGCCAAAGAAGCACACTTTAACCCAAAAGCCATGTGATCACGTTGTTGCAATACTTCAGGTTACCTTATTATTTTCACATAGCATTAACTTAGACTAACCATAGATTAACTGTAGATTAACTTAAACTATGTTGAACCAAAATAATAAACTAAATGTAAAAGAATGTCACAGCAGAGAATGACCGCAACTTATACAGCATATGCGCCAGAACAGTAGTATCCCAAAAGATTCCACAGTGGCAAAAAAAGGAGAGCAACTTGATTAACAATCTCCTGCCCTTATGGCACTGTGTGAGCAAAAAGTGGGAAGGAAATGGAGAAAGAGGAACTTAATCCATGTTCACACTCATTCCTGCAGCAACTACTTTGACTGCCAAGTAAATACATAAAAGAAAGTTCCTTTACACACAAGCGACATCCAGCAGTACACATCAAGAGGATGATTTCAATGCAGATCATGCGCAAGATAACACCAAATGAAAATTCTGAAAATAAAAATCTGTTTAATTGCAGCCAAACTTTAAAGTAATGCAGTCACACTTCCAACAGAAAACTTCATTAAATCAACGCTTTTGTTAACGCAATGTATTTGTGTTAAAAGAAGCAGGAAAAAAGATGAAGAAGAAAAAAAAGAAAACAGCACAGGCTCGAGCAATACTTGTTTTAACTAAAGCTTTGTGCATTCCCCCTCTTTTGCTTATCCAGAGAAATTCTCTTCTGGCTGATCTCACCTCCTTTCTGCTCATGAACTTTCTCTCCTTAGTACAACCTCGGTTCTTGCTGTTAATAGAATCAATCTTCATTACCTTCCCCTCAAAGCAGCTCCGTCTCTGAAAAAAAGAAAGAACAAATAATTCATTGAAGCATCAATCCCATTCTTCTGCATGAAAGAAAAAGGGGGAGGGGGGGGCAACCATATAGCTAACTAATAAACAGAGTAGGGTACAATAAATATTATTTATATAGAGTATGTAACATTGTGAAAGTGTCACGAGAAGACATTCAAGTAAAGTTAGGCAATTAACTAGTTAGGTAATTTTTATCAGCGTACGCTGAAGTTGTATGAAAAGGCAGCAATATGAAATGCCTGCTTCACTTTGGTACAGCAAGGTCAAGAACACACATTGCCTTTCGGGCAAAGCATGCGTGCTAGAGTGTGGGTATAAAGATTCAAAATTCATCAACTGCTTATTTTCATTGAATCAGCCATTTATCAGGCTATTCCTTCACTTTTTCATCATTTTATGACCTGCAGCAATTAGGCAGTATGTTTACGATGTCCAGATTCAGAATTTAAACCACAAGCAAGAAAGAAATGTACATGCACTGAAGCACACATCCAGTCTAATTTCATATCCTTTACCATTACTACACTTCTTGGCAACTGCCAGGCAAAACTTTTCTCCAAGTCGGAACACTTGATGTGGATTATTGAACCAGCACCAATTGTGAGGCGTCCCGCTTTACAATTGGTGGGCCCACTTGCTAAGTGTTTCCACTCTAAGTAAAGCTAGCTGCAGCTGCCAAAAAGTGTAATAATGGTAAAAGATATGCAATTAAAAAAAGAAATTAAAGGAAGAAAGCATTGCCGAATGTTTAAATTTTTCTTATGTTGTTTGCTTTTGTTATAGCCTGGATTTTCTGTGAAAGTATAGTTGTCACATTATTGGTTGTTTCTTTCACTGCAACGCCTGTCCTGGACTCCCAGTGCATCGCGGTGCCTGCAAAGGAGGCATAAATTAACAAATCGGGCAGTAGGCGTACGTAAGGCAGTAAAAAATGGCTACAATCTTGCCAATAATCAAAGCAACCTTCTGCAGGCTCGGCTTCTTCCTTACCACAGCAGTGGAGTTTTTGTAGTCTTTTAGGGATAGTTTGCCCCCATAAGCTCGCTCTATCAGCGCTCCAATGCCCCGTATGTCTTGGGCCATATCTTTTACAACCATAGATATGCCTTTTTGTGGCCAAGAATTTACTCGGCCTGCTTGCTGCCAATAATTAGGCCATCTTTCACATGATACTGCAAAATAAAACAAAATGATAAAAAAGGAAAGAAATATAGAGAATGCAGTGATACACTTACCCTGCCATCACCAATATCAGTGAAAGGATCATGGGCCTTTGGGTCAGCCACTGAAGAGAAATAAAAGGTAAAGATTATGTACAGCATGAATTAACAGCGTGACACATGCATTGGGCTCAGTGAGCTCCCATGTCTGAGGAAAGGAGCAGCCACCAACCATGTGAGCATGACTCATCCAGCCACAAATCATTATGCAACAGTGGTTACCTACACAGAACTTGAGCTTCTTGCCAGTGATACGGCAAGTGAAGGCTCACGTGCTTTTGACAAGTAACCTTTATTTCCAACAGGCCTATTTTCCTGCTCCCCTTTACAACACAACCTGGTGATAAGGGATCAGGCAATTGATCTGGTCATACAAAAAGCAGGGCCCAACAGCACACCTATGCAGGCGCAAACACACCGATTAACTTCACAGAACTTTATGCACAACAAAATGTAAAGCTCACTTCTTCCTCACTTAATATTATCAAACGAGCTTTGTGAAGAAATATTTTATTGATTTCTAAACTGATGATGTGTGGTGCTGTATGGCGCAAGGGCCAGGTTTGGTTAAAGAGCGCCATGAGAAGTGATAATGTTGACAATGTATTATGGATGGCGTGCACAATGAATTCCTCATGGTAGATGTGACATGGCTGTAAAAGGGCCTAAAACCTGTAGCTGTAAGTCGCGCAGAATATATAGGTGCTAAAATAATGACGGTGACTAGGCAGTGATGTGGGCTATGGCACTGGGCTTTCGTTAAAACATTATGCAATAAAACATAACACTGACACCAGAGTTTCAAGAGAGCCCTTGAATGCAGGGCTGTTAGTCATGTGCTAAAAGTTACCTGGCCAAATGATTTTCGGGGTTTCGGTTTCGGCTAAAGAATCTAAGACTGTTTGCAGATTAAAAAGCAGCTTATCGCTAAGAAAAAATGCAGGATGAAGGAGTATGTTCTCGCGATATGCAGCAGGGAAATACTTTTTCCTCTCCGTTTCAATGGCAGGGCACTGAATAAGAACATGGATGACTGTGAGAATATTGCCGCACTTAATACAAGTTGTAGGATCGCCTCCAGTCAAGAGATAAGAGAGTACCGTATGTGTGGCCTATCCTTAATCGGCAAAGAAGTACTTCCTTGTACCGTGCTGTTTTTCCACTTATCCAATTCCCCAGTTTTGGTTTTACACTGTGAAGCTTATTCATTACTTGTGTATCCCACTTGCCTTGCCAAAGATTCCTCAATTAACGGTGCAGAAAAGGCTTTAGGTCTGTGGCAGGGATGGGTGTATTTCTATCTTTGTCGCTAAAACTCACTGACGTAGCCATTTCGTCAGCAGCCACATTGCCTTCTATACCCCTGGGGCCAGGTACCCAGCATAAGATGATCACTTGGTTGCACATATTTGCAGAGCACAACAGGATATATAGCTCGTTCAAAACGGAGTTCTTGTGTTTTCGTAGGCTAATTAGGGCTCTCACTACACTTAATGAGTTTGTGAAGGCAATAGCCTTAGCGATATTTGTAAGCCGTATGTGTTGAATATAGCCTTAAGAATGGCGTATGCTTCCGCTGTAGATACTGGTGTGTGGGTTTAGTGCTCCAGATGTTGAAAACGAGGGTCCCAGAGCTGCGTAAGCAACACCAGCTGGAGACTTCTAAGCATCTGTGTAAAATTCATCACAGGAGTACTTCTCCTTGAGTTACAGAAAACACGAATATATGTGTGACTCCGGGGCTCCTTTCGATATTTCTAAGAGATGTCACATTGGATAGTCTGCCATTCCCAAGGCGGTGGAAGCCGTGTAGGAGCCATTAGGACATTGTGTAAAAGAGGGACCACTGTTTTTACTGAGAGTGCTTCCAACCGGAGGGACAGAGAAGGCCTAGTGGCAGGGCGGTTACGAAACATCCTTGCGCTCGTCCTGTCTGCCCTTTCTGTGTCCGTGTTTCAATTCGCGCTAGAAGCCAAAATCGGTTACGAAACAGCCTAGCAGTGGACAAGTCGTATATAGTCGAATGACAAGGATGTTTAACATCTGAGTTAACTTTCAGGACGCAGTTTTCGGGCGAAACTGCAACTTCTTTTTAAAATATCCTTCTGCAAAAATCTGTGCAAATATCGGTAGCGGGAGCCGCGGAACCAGCGAAACGGTAGCAAAGCATGTGCCCTCCAGGGCATTACAATTATGTTTTCGGCATTAGCACGATGACAGCGATCGGTTATCGATGTTACCAGTACAGTGGCGGGGTAGCATGGAGGAAGGCAAAAAAAAGTTTTCCCTCCCTCCATGCGGGAAAGTGGTCACTCCATGTACCCACCCACGCTCTGAGGACTAAATTACAACGACTTGTTGCATACACATACTCATGCAGCTTTCTCAACAATCATACTACAGGTCATAGCATCTGGCAGAGTTAACACGACCATAAAATAAAGATAAGTGTAGCTAATGAAAAATCATAGAGTTTCTAAATAAATACTAATACGAAACTCTATGCGAAAAATAGTGCAAGATCGATCTTGCATAGTGCAGCCACAGAAGAAGATCGCCGTCTAGCAGACGTCACACAAGTGAAGATCGCAGCATCACCATCGGTCACACACACAACAGCTAGTTCACGCTCGAGGCCAGTATATATATAGCACGTACATTAATAACCTTAATAAAATTAAAAAAAATTGCAGCATTAATCACAACGTGTTATTGAGAATGTTCACTATAAACGTTTCTCATAAATACGCTGATATACCGGATGTGCGCAATATGCAAAGGCCAAATTAACGTTACAAAACTTTAGGAGCATGTGTTATGGTTTTTGAAGCTCTTTACGAAGTTTGTTTATTGACGGTTTATTGAATTGTTGTCCTTTATTCTGGAACTGACAAAAAGTGGTTGCTCCACCGGAGAGCTTGCTATCGCGAACGTGGTCTACGGCATCCAGTGAGATACTGCGTGCAAAATGGTAAGCCGATAGTGTCGGACGCCGGTTTGATTTCCGTACATTTCTAGCAGCCAATGAGCATCGCGAGTTATCGGGTTACGCAAGATGGCGTACGTCGCTAGCCTCCCTTGCTTTTGCTCTGTCAGCTTCGTTTCATCCTTGCTTTAACACGCTAAGCTTAACTCTCCTCGGAATTATGGTCGGAAAGTCTCACTGTTTTGCCTGTGATGCTTTCAACACTGCTCAGCTTAGTTGTGCTTGTGCTCGGTCTGATGCTGTGTCATAAGTGGAATCCCTTTCTTGGAAGCGTAGTATGTTGTATATTAACTTACTACGGCATCAAGAAGGTTTTGCAAGGAAAGCTAGACAGTGTGATCGGAAAGTTTTCCAGAGGAAGCGCTACGAAATGTCGCCTGCCAAAGAACGCCTTTATCCTGCCAGACAACGCTGTGAAATTTATGAGTCACCTTTATGGTGTACTCACAGGCAAGGAGCCTTCAGGCACGGAGTTGCGGATCAGCAGCACCTGTCTCACTTCGTCTTCTCAGAGCGAAGATGGCGACTTAGAGCGTCACTGTCCGTCGGACTACGTCACCGCAGAGGTGAAGGCTTTTGTTGACAACATAAAAACGCACTACATCGACTCCTGGTACACCGACGTGAGCAGCAATCTGGATTTTCCGAAAGAGCTCGAGTACATTATCGAAGATGTGTTGCGGGCACTTTACCTACGGCTGGGTTCTCTGGATGTGTGTAGCCTGCTAGAGAAAATGTTGCCCGTGGTGCAAGCTCATTATAGAAAATATAGGACGTGCCTCTTGGCCGTGGAGCGCACCAAGAGGCACAGCTGCGACGAGTCGTGCGACGCACTGCGGCGCGAAACAATCAGGAGGCGATTTCCTTTGAAGCACGTTGCCTTCGAGAGCGAAACCTCGGAGCAGCACTATCTGAGAGGGATCACTTCGGTGTTGGTCAAGCTCCTAGAGCCACCTCACTTGCTGGCCAGTCCGGCAACAAATGCTCTTGTGGTGGACATCCTTACTAACAACGTACTCGCCCCTGCTGTCGACCGTTTGTGCATGCCCGAATGGCTCAATTGGGCGTTGCTCTTCGTACTTTCAATGGAAGAAGATGCAGAAATACTTTCCATGAAAAACTGTGATGTGCCAGATCAACATGCCAAACAGGGCAACACAGAGAGTGGTGATGGTGACTGTCCATGCAAGGCAAAGCAGAAGCCTTCGAGTACAGATGTGTGTGCTACCACAGAGAGTGCAGGCACTAACCAGTCTTCCAATGTCAATCAGGACGAGACATCTGTGTTGCCTTGTCGAGATTCCAGCTCATTTAGTCTCAACTCAGCCAAAGGTAGCGAGTACCTGACTCTCCCAGCTGTTTATGTTGGTACACAAGATCACTCGGTAAAAATCTTTAGTTCCAAGGATTTTGAAAAGGCTGTGGAAGCAGAAGTTTTCTTGGGGTCCTTGGTGTTCTCGGACATCCGCATAACGCGCACAGAATCGAGGTCTGTGCCTGGAAAAGGGGTACACACAGTTTACTGCATCATGTATGAAATTCGCAAGCACAGCGAAGACGCAACCGCACCCATGACTGAAGTCCGCAAGGTATGGAGGAGGTTCAGGGAATTTCTGGAACTACAAGGAAGCCTTGAAAGCAACACACACTTGAGAAAGCACCTGAAAGGAATTCGTGGCCCCAGTCGTGGATTGGGGAGTGTTTTGTCTGACAAAAAAAATGTCCAGGAGCGGCTCATATTTCTGCAGCACTATTTAAAGCTTCTCTGTAGCCGCGAAGCAGTTGTAAACAGCAAAGAGTTTCACAAGTTTCTTGACTATGCCGAGGACATAGAAGAGCAACCAGTCACTCAAATGCGGCGACAGGCGTCATCAAGTCGTTTAGACCGGGTCTTTGTGCAAGGAGTTAAAAGCACATTGGAGCTGCTCAAGACAGCTCTCCCTGGAGACGATCACAGTTCCATAAGCCCACTCTCACCTCTAGAAGGCAGCATGGTGCTGATGTCCGACTACCTTCCTGCTGATCTTGAGTATTCATTTTCTGAAGACAACCATTCTCAGCTGTTGCAGCAGTGTATGTTCAACTTCATTGACAACTTTGACCAGGCGTCATCACCTGAATTCTCACCACCACTCACCCCAAGCTCTTTGCCGCTGCCTCAGGACCGATCACCGAGCAATGCATCGTACAAGAGTTTCCAGGAACTGCCAACCCCTGAGGTCCACTTCCCACCTATGGAGGAAGACATTGTGCCGTTGTGGAGGGGTAATGCCCCACAGACGCCCATGGAACAAGTTGCAGAGTCCCTCCATTTGGACATTCCTCTCTTTGCTTCGGCAGTTGACTTTGTAGTGGACTCTCTTGAAGATGGCCATGTTTGCAAGTCAGCTCAGCTAGTCCTGTTTGTTGAACTCTTAATGGGTAGAGCACTTGAGACGTCTCTCAGGGATCAACTGACTGCACTATTCGGGGTGGCCAATTGCACTTTTTACTTGCATCGGTTGCATGAACAATTGTGGGGCTCCGAACCCAGTGCACAGGTATTTAGGGAAGCTCAGGTTGCACGGGGTTTGGTGAAGATTGTGCCTGTGTGGGCACAGCTAATTTTTGGTGTGGACAATGTGTGCAAAGCAGCAAGGACACTTGCCAAATCCATACAGATTCTTGACCTGAACAAATGTCTAGTTTACCAGTTGCTTGACATCCTGGTCGATTCCCTGCTTGCTCAGGACAATTGTGATGCCAGGCTTGAAGAGAATGCCTGATAGATTTATTTACTGTTTCTTCCCATTCAATACTTGCTTTATTGGCCCCAGTGTTGAGCCCTTTGTATACGGTGTATTCTATTTCAAGCCTTTATTTATTTACTGTTACCTGGACACCTTGTTGTGACGTTTGTTACATAGCGTGGTACACTGTGTACAATAAATTTATCATTCCATAGGTGAAAGCTTCTGCTGTTATGTGCATGTACAGCAACACTGCTGAACAATGTATGATGGAAAGCTGTATCTAGAGTCAAGTGCAAAAGTCTAGAGACCACAGAATATGCAAAAAAACAAATTCTAGCTCAACAGAAATGTATAATTGTATAAAACCATGGCACTGGTCAGGTAGGTGCACGTGGGCAGTCTACTTGATTTCCGCCTTTATGCCTAAGTTGAGAAGAAACAAGAAATTTAGTGGCAATTCTAGTCCTTAAACTTTTGCGCTCGACTGTACCTTCATAGGATTTAAGCCACAAGAAACTTCTAGAGAAGCTTTCTTAAGGTACATTTTACCTGGATAGTGGCACAAGTTATGATGCATGCACTGACAATATTCCCTACTGCAATGGATTTTTATTAATCGTAACATTGCTTGAATGAATGAATGTGTCAAACCATACAAAGTATATAATGGTGCATTTGGCTAGTGTTAATTGATAGGACTGAAACTGAGTACAACAAGGAAACAAGGTGATGCTAAGCACCACATTATAACAGTACAGAAGATTATAGGTGTAATGCTAAGAGATAGGAAGGCAGCAGTGCGTATTAGTTCAGGCAGCTCGTATTCTAGTTGAGAGAAAGTGGTGTTGGGCAAGTCGTATAATGTGTGGGGCAGATAGATAACCAGCAGTCTGTTAGAGTAATGGAATGTGTGCCTGGGAAAGGGAAACACATTTGAAGGCAGGAAAGAATTATCTTGTGCTGCGAGATTAGGAAATTTGCAGGCATAGGTTGTAGTCAGCTTATACAAGGTGAGAAAAGTTGGAGGTTGTTGGGAGAGGCCTCCATCCTGCAGTCGGCATAACTAGGCTGCTGCTGCTAGTGATGGTGCAATTCAAGCCAAACAGCATTCTAGCTACCCCTATTCAATGTTGCACTCTGATTTACTTAAATGTGTATTGAGCCTTTGAACAGCTTTTGTGTAGTGTCTGAAAAAGTGATTTGATAGGGACCATATTGCATTAGGGCCATCAGTTGTCCGATAACTTGCACAGATCAAATTGTTTTGCTTGAGATGTAACACACATAACTTTTTATTGGTCTTTATGCTGCATGGAAGGGAGGTGCCTTTCATCAGTTTGTTCTTAATTTCAGTATTCTGTATTGTTCAAGCAGGAACTGGGTAAGTGCTTTATAGACTTTCCTTTTTTCCCGGGACACTGACAGCAAATGTCGAATCAAGTTGCATTGTTAGATTGTCCTTCTGTAAACCTTACAACATTCCAAGAGATGACTTAGTAGCAGAGAAAATTGTGGCTGGAGGAGCAAATCAATTCTTCTGCAACTCAAATCACCCCCACTGAACAGAATCCTAAGCACCCACAAAATGTTGACAAAGCAGTGTAAAAAGGTAGGCATCACTGTAATTATCTGTGGAGAATTCCAGTTAAATTTGCTGCACTGCATTTTCTCGTGTTGGAATGCAAGATATTGCTTTCTTTTTGGAGATACCAAAGTCACATAGTCTCTCAGCTCTAGTGTACGACTCGCTTCTTTGCACCATCATTTTTCAACATTTTATTTGCTTTACTTTTGGCTATGACTAAACCTTTTGGAATAATCCTTGTCGTATAACTACTCCCTGGATGACCATATGGAGCCAACAGACAATGAAGCCAAGAAAAGCATCAGGGAAATTAGCTGTAGTTGACATTGAAATGTAGAAAATAATAAAGAACAAGAAATGAAAGTAGACAGAAAAGATAATGTGTCTCTGGTGGGAGCTGAACCCACAGCCTCTGCATTTCGTGTGTGTTGCACTACCAATTGAGCTACGGCTATCAAACCGTCCACTAACTTGAGTATTTATGTTTACTAGATCTAGCCCTAGGAGTGTTAGCCAGCACCACTTAGAGCCACAGTGGGCAGATATGGAACATCCTTTTTTTGCCCAGTGGCGTCGCGTAACAGATGATCTTAAGAGAGCAGGCACATGGCTAATAAACTCTCCCATGCTACCTGATGACATCAAGACCGTTATCGCAACACTTTTATCATTTCGTCCACTTTCATTTGCCTTTCTTTATTGTTTTCTACATTTCACTGTCAACTACAGTTAATTTCCCCGATGCTTTCCTTGGCTTCATTGTCTGTTGGCTTTATATGGTCATGATAACTAAAGTTGAGCCCCTCGGTTCCCCTGCTCTCGCTTTACAATCCAGATTCAGTGTATCACTAAAATTTTTGCCAGGTCCTGGTGAGGGGTGTCATAAAGCCTCAACGTAGGCTCTTTCAGTTCATGTACAGCCTCTTGGATATTTAATAACTGCGCAAGCATAGATCGCATGGAATATCGGCGCCTTATAACGATGTGAAGCACTGAGGTTGGCCTTATTATGCACATGTGCAGAAGGTATTCTCCAGTGCGAGTATTGTCTGCTACACTGTTCATTTCAGGAGTGCACATGCCTTGTCTTTGTTATCTGTGAGATCCCATTGTTCATAAACAATACCTCGTATGTCCTGATATACTCCCTTTATTAATACTTTCTTTCATGTTAAATTCATAGAAAATTGAAAAGCTGTATGTATACAGCTGTATACATACAATTGGAAGCTGTATGTATGTATACAGCTGTATGTATACGTGCTGAATGTGTGGGTCCAGTAATTTGGTAGAAAAATGTAAAGAACATCGCAACTGATACATCTTAGTCGTCCGCATGCTCGGCTTCACATCTGTTTTAGAGTGGAGCTCCCAAGTGCCCGTTCCTGTGGCAAGCAGCGGTGGTTGTGGTGGCATAACCAAGGGAACTAGCACAGTGAAAGATGAAAGTGAATGCAGAGTGCAGTGGGGGATGAAAGAGGCGGGGATGAAAGCGGAGAGGAGGGTGCAGCAGAACCATGAGGCAGAAAGCAGAGAAGGATATGGCGAAAGCATGAAAAGAAAAGTGTGGTGCACTGATGATGGCTACGAGATGGCATCAGAGTAGCGCACGTCATCTGGGAGGTCTGCTGGCGGCAGCTGCAGTGAATTGCTTCCATGCATCACCCACGTGCTGGCTCTCGCGATCTCCAGATTAGCAAGGTGGTCACACCACACTTCACTCCATTTGCAATGTGCCGCGCGAGACAGATTGTCCGCACCAGCCAATATATAGCGAAATGAAAACACGTATAGTTCTGCGCTCAAATTTTGCATTAGGGAGTGTCGTAATCGTCAGTGAATTTTTATTGTACGCAGTATCATCATCATCATTTATTTGTTTGTTTGTTTATTTGCCCTTAAGGGCCCCTCATGGGGCATTACATAAGGGGGGTAACAAATGGTAACCACGGGTCACAAAGATAAAACACATCAATACAGATTGCAAGAACTAGTAAACACAGTAAACACATGAAAATGAAAGAGCCGATAAAAGGGCTTACTACTGGGGCTGTGGACAAAACTGGTGTAATAATAACTGTAACTTTTTCAGAATTTGTTTCATTGACGATACTATCAGGAAGTACATTCCAATCCGATATGGCAGTCGATTGGCAGAAACAATTTATGCAAAGCATTAGTTGAACCATAAATCCGTTGAACACTGTGACAATTAAACAGATGTCATGATGATCTTATGGGCGGCAGAATTAGGCTCTCACGTAAATGAGGAAAATGATAATATAGCTTATGAAAAAGGCAGACTTGCTATCTTACAACGGGATGCCAGGGAGGTTAGACCAATCGAAGCTTTTATGTTAGTAATGCTCAACCGAGAATCATACTTGGATGTTATAAAACTAGCAGCTTGATTTTGTGCTGGCTCTAACGCCTGGGTTAGGTACTCTTGATAGGGGTTCCAGATAGGGGATGCGTATTCAAGTTTGGTACGGATTAAAGTTTCGTATACGATTAGTTTAACCGTGGGCAAAGCAAACGTGGGTGATCCTCTGATGAAACTTAGTGATTTAGAAATGCTTGCAGAAAGGGACATGATGTGCTTTGACCAGCTTAGATTACTTGTTATTTCTATGCCTAGATATCTATAAGACTCCACTTGTGATAGCACGATAGTGTTTAGCGTGTATGAGAAGTGTAGGTTAGATCTTTTACGAGACACGTGCATAAACTTACATTTTCATACATTTAACTGCATGAGCCAGGTCGAACACCAATTTTGGATTAAGGTTAAGTCATCCTGCAGCAATGACTGATCGTTCATTGTAGAGATACGTCGGTAGAGAACGCAATCATCCGCAAACAGACGAATGGATGATGAAATTTCAGCAGGGAGGTCATTGATAAAGATTAGGAACAGACTGCACAGATAACCCTGGCAAGGTGTGTGTCCTCCTGAGGTGGGCCTCTTTGATTATCAGTCCCTGACAGTCCTGGACTGCTCGGGACTGCGGTGCTACATTCTATTTTGCTCGGACAGCTTCGAAAGCTCTGCCTACCAGTCCAAGAGCTGCCAGTATTGCATTAGTTTTTCATGGACAGGAATTCGCAGACTTTCCCCGGACTTTCGGAGCTGTCTGCAGATTTTTGCTTGGACCAGCGCAAGCAAGTTGCGACAACAGCTGTCTGAAAAAGATGCGCACTGAGTTCACCGCTCTGTTGTGAAGGATGACGAGTGCTTCTGTGTAATTTCGCACTCTAGACGGCAAATATTATACACTCAGCTGTCGCGTCTATTACACTGGTGCTTTGTGTGCCATCATGTGAGCTTTTCGTGAACTGTCAAAATTCTGCAGCTTTAGTCTTCAATGTTTCTTTAAAGGACCCTTTACCAGGCCACAATTCAAATTTTTGCTCTATGCTGGAGGTTATGTGCCTTCTAAGGAATGTTCTACCGCAATAATATTTCAAATTAGTTAATTCATAGTAGAGATATAAATATATTGTCACAGTCGGTAATGTGTGAAAAAGAGGACGATGATGGTGGCCTTGGAGACGACAAAGAAGAGTTTAGCATTATCGCTGCTCTACGCTTGTTGGCTCAGCCATTAAAAGTCATCTGTAAATACACGCACGGTTCTTCCTTCCCATAACATCATTGGTGTACGTGCGGGGTGATCACTTGCGCCAGACGGAGCTCCGCAGCGGATGTAACCTGGCCCCCATGTCATCCAAAGGAGAGAGTTCAACCACGGCCCCTTCGTCGCCACCGACGGTCATCCTGGCCCAGCCTCGCGACCGTGGCATGTTTCCTGGGATCGACAACGTTGACGTCAATGACTGGTTGCAGAATTACGAACGGGTCAGCGCACACAACAGGTGGGATAACACGCTTATGCTGGCCAATATAATATTCTACCTCAAGAAAACAGCACGGGCCTGGTTCAAAACACACGAAGAAGAGATTATGAGTTGGGACCAGTGCAAACAGAAGCTTAGAGATTTGTTCAGCAAGCCCGTCGGCCACCAACGTGCTGTGAAGAAGGACCTTGGGACCCATGTACAGACGTCCACTGAATCTTACGTGGCCTATATCCAGGACGTCCTCGCTCTTTGCCGCAAAGTGGATAACAATATGGCAGAGGCAGACAAGGTCAGCCACGTTTTAAAAGGCATCGCGAACGACGCATTTAACCTGCTTGTTTACAAGAATGTAACAACGGTCAATGAGATCAATAATGAATGTCGCCACTTTGAAAACGCAAAGAGTCGCCCCATAGTTCAACAGTTTACGCGTCTACCTAATACCGCAGCTTCATCGACGTGCGAAGACGTTTGTCCACCGCGTGAGCCCACCTCCTGCGAGAACGTCGTACGTATCGTTCGGCGAGAGATCAAAGCAGTGTCTCCTGCCACGCCAGTGACGCAGTGCTTTGACGATTCCTGGCCACTTGTGTCTCTCATTCAGTCGGTCATTCGCCAAGAACTTGCCAATGTGTGTCTTCCGTCGATCTGCTCCGCCAACCGTCCTGACTTTGCTTCGTCTGCTGCCTCTGCCCCTGTTCACCGGAGCCATTGCGGTCCATATCTGAGCTATCGCAATCCGGCCGAATGGTACACACATGACGATAGACCCATCTGCTTTTACTGTAGATGTGTGGGCCACATCTCTCGCCACTGTTGAAGTTCCCGGTCAGCCCACCCTCGACCAAGCTTTCCCGCCTACCACCGCTCCCCACTGAATCCTCGCCCGCCACCACTCTCCACCAAGGTTGAAGACGCACCTGACAACGCTCGAGCCACCGCGACCAGCCGCTCGCCATCACCACATAGTCGCCGCTCCTGTTCGCCCCAGCTGCGTCGCTCTCCATCCCCAGCTTACTGTCGCTGCTCTCCGACGGGAAACTAACTGGGGCAGCTCCTGGAGGTGACGCTGCTCTAGAACCCCGGCCTGAAATTCCTCTGCTGACCCTGCCTACTAATCGGAACCTTCTGGACCTGTACGTGGATGGTTTGCCCGTTACAGCGCTCATCGACACTGGAGCCCAAATTTCCATTGTGAGTGCGGAGCTTCGAACGCGCTTAAAGAAAGTACTTACTCCTGCTCCGACTCGACTGCTCCAGGTTGCCGGCGGTGGAACTCCGGCTGTGCTTGGAACGTGTACTGCTCGTGTCAGTGTCGCCGGTCGCCACACGGTTTTGTTTAGTGTGCTTGAACGTTGCCCTCACAATGTTGTCCTTGGGCTCGCCTTTTTGGCCGCCCATTCTGCTCTGATTGACTGTTCTGCCGGCGTTGTACAACTTTACCTACCACTACCTGTGCCCATTGACCTTCCTGCTCAAGCTCCAACAGCTTTGTTCCGCGGATTTTATACGCCTGCCATCTCTTGCAGCAACCTGCATCCCTGTCTTAGCCTGCCCACCTTACCTGACGGAGACTATGTCCTTACTCCTGCGACTTCAGTCCTGCTTTCTCACAATGTCTCCTTCCCGCACACTATCGTTTCTGTCACGGAAAATCAGACATGTCTTCCCATCCTAAATTTCGGACAGTGCCCACAAGTACTTTCTCGAGGCATATCTCTTGCCACGTTGTCACCGACGCACGAGTGCCACATTTCCACTCTATCTGTTGCGCCATCTTGGACCAATGCTCATTCTGCGCCTTCTGCATCAGCCCCGACCAATAACTTTACAAAAATGGTTGCACCGGACCTCTCAACCCAACAAGCCGCAGAGCTCCGTGGCCTCCTCGGGTCCTATTCTGATATTTTTGACCTGAACAATCGCCCTTTGTGTCAAACTACGGTCGTGAAGCAACTTATAAATACCGGCGATGCAGCATCTGTTCGCCGACGCCCATACCAGGTGTCGCCCTCTGAGCGACAAGTTATCCAGAGCGAGGTTGACAAGATGCTTGCCAAAGGGATTATTGAACACTCTTCCAGCCCATGGGCATCCCCTGTTGTTCTCCTCAAAAAGAAGGATAACAGCTGGCAATTCTGCGTTGATTATCGTAATCTAAACATGATCACCAAGAATGATGTATATCCACTTCCCCGCATTGACTATGCTCTGGATTGTCTCCACGGTGCCACTTATTTTTAATCTATAGACCTTCGCTCTGGATATTAGCAAATTGCCGTGGATGATATGGACCGTGAAAAGACCGCATTCATCACACCAGACGGCCTATATCAGTTCCGGGTAATGCCTTTTGGCTTGTGCAATGCCCCAGCGACCTTTGAAAGGATGATGGACATGCTCTTGCGTGGTTTGAAATGGTACATCTGTTTGTGCTACTTGGATGACGTCATCGTATTCTCTTCAACTTTTGCGACTCATTTTGAAAGACTTTCATCTGTTCTTTCTGTTTTTCTCACCGCTGGCTTGCGACTCAACTCGTCCAAGTGCCACTTCGGTCACCAACAAATAACCATGCTCGGACACCTCGTCGATTCGTCAGGCATTCGCCCCGACCCCGCTAAAGTTCATGCTATGCAGAATTTCCCTGTACCAACTTGTGCCAATGATGTTTGCAGCTTTATTGGCCTTTGCAATTACTTCCGCAGGTTTGTGAGAAGTTGTGCCCATGTGGCCCGTCCTCTGACTGACCTCCTGAAGAAAGACGTTCCTTTCTTTTGGGGCTCTGAAGAAGCGTCTGCTTTCTCGCAGCTCATTACGCTGCTCACCACACCTCCTGTTCTCGCCCATTTTGACGCCTCCGCTCCGACAGAAATCCGCACTGACTCCAGCGGCTACGGCATTGGCGCAATTTTAGCTCAACGCCAATGTGGGCACGACCGTGTCATCGCTTATGTCAGCCGCCTCCTCTCTCCCGAAGAGCACAATTACTCGTTTACTGAGCATGAGTGTCTCGCCCTCATTCGGGCGGTGGGCAAGTTCCGACCCTACATATATGGTCGACCATTTACAGTTACGACCGACCACTACGCCCTTTGTTGGCTTTCCTCTCTCAAGGATCCCACCGGATGCCTCGGCCGCTGGGCCCTAAGGCTGCAGGAATACACATACACTGTGGTCTACAAGTCGGGTCGTCTACATCAGGACGCCGACTGCCTGTCTCGTCATCCTGTCGATGTACCGGATGGTTTAGTGGATGTCGCACTGATCTGCGTTCTTTCGTTCTCTGCCTTGCAAGACATTGGCACTGAACAACGACGCGATGAGTCGTTACGCCCCATTATCGAACGCCTGCTCTCTGATCTGTCTGACCCATCTCTTCACATGTTCGTACTACAAAATGGCATCCTGTATCGTCGCAACATGCACCCCGATGGGCCCGAGCTCCTAACCGTCATTACGTCTCATCTGCGACAGATTGTCCTGCAGCAACTGCTCAACGTTCCCACAGCTGGGCACCTTGGCGTCATGCGGACCTATGACCGAATTCGGTGAGAGTTTTTCTGGCCCTATCTCAACCGCTCCATCCGGTGCTATGTTGCCGCGTGTGAGTCGTGTCAACACCGGAAAAGACCAGCTGTGCCTCCTGCCGGACTGCTGTAGCCTTTGGACATACTGGCTGACCCTTTTTTTCGCATTGGCGTTGATCTTCTCGGACCATTCCCTATATCAAATGATGGAAATAGGTGGATTGGCGTCGCTACGGACTATGCAACTCGCTATGGTATTACTAGAGCCCTACCGACCAGCTGCGCCGCAGACGTCGCTGATTTCTTGCTTCACGACGTTATCTTGCACCACGGTGCACCTCGTCAAATTCTCAGTGATCGCGGCAGATACTTTCTTGCCAAAGTCATAGACGGCCTACTTTGATCATGTGCTACTAAACACAAGCTTACTAGCGCTTACCATCCTTAAACTAACGGTCTTACCGAACGCCTGAACTGCACATTAACTGACATGTTAGCAATGTATGTTTCCTTTGCTCATCGCGACTGGGACATTGCTCTACCATTTGTCACGTTTGCCTACCATTCCTCGTGCCACGACACAGCTGGCTATTACCCTTCTATCTCCTCTTCGGCCGTGAGCCGACTTTGCCTTTCGAAACTCTCTTTTTGACCACACTCGACTCCCCGACAGAGTACACCCGGGATGTCATAGCCACAGCGACCCGTGTACGCCAGATTGCCCGCATTCGTCTTTCTGCTTCACAGACATGCCACAAGTGCCGTTATGACCAGCGCCATCACGACGTGCACTGTGAACCAGGTGCATCTGTGCTAGTTTGGTATCCAACTCGGCATGTTGGTCTTTCGGAGAAATTCCTCTTGCGATACTATGGCTCTTACCGCATCCTTCGCCAGGTGACCCTTGTCACATATGAAGTGTCTCCGCTAGATGCCACGGTGCCTTTACCTCTCTCTGACATCATCCACGTCAGCCGTCTCAAACCTTACCTTTCTCAGACCGATGAGCCGCACCAATAAGGTGCTTTTTCCGACGGGAGTGATGTCACAGTAGGTAATGTGGGAAGAAGAGGATGTTGATGGTGGCCTTGGAGACGACGAAGAAGAGTTTAGCATTATCGCTGCTTTACGCTTGTTGGCTCATCCATTAAAAGCCATCTATCTGTAAATAGACGCACGCTTCTTCCTTCCCGTAACAATATGAAGCGGCGCGATCTCATGATTTCAGAAGGCGAGTGTCACTGCCAGCATAGACACTCTCTCTACTTGCCCTGTCTAGCTTCTGTGAGCGAAATTCCTTCCCTGCATTCTCCCATACTGGAGCTGAAGGATCACGTGACGAATACATCACAGACCTCTCATTCATTTTTCTTCTCCCTCTCTCACGTTTTTGCTGAGTGGTCCACTTTTGGTGACAGTCTTAAATACGAGCTGTTGCATTTGTCTCGTTTCGGGCAGATTGGTATTGCGTGCTCTGCTCGAGAACACCTATCTGTGCCACAATCACAAGCAATCAGGCAGGTGTGAGAGCCGTGAGAGGTGTGAAAGAGCATGATCGCAGCGCCGGGATACGGTTGAAAGTAACATCATTTTGTTCTTTGCGAGCACGACTGCACAATGTGGGAACAAGCAGACAAAACGGAAATACATCTCTCTCGCTACGGTACGAAGAAAAACAAAAACACGCAGATATTCGGTTTGTATGTATTATTATTTATCTAAATTTTAATTTGTTTATTGAAGGAACAGATTAAACAAATGGCCTATGTTGTCTTGAATAATTCGTGAAGTCGCATGTCTCTATGAGCGACGTCGCAGCACTACCACATATGTAGGCGCACTAGCACAATGGGTCGACTCTCTGGCTGGGAATGCGGTGCCTGCGTGAAGGGCAAACATTGTTTGGTTTGAAATTTAAGCTCTTTCCACAGAGCGAATTTTATGCGCTGGGCTTGTCAGCTTAATATGATCAGACCTGGTGAGGGGCCCTTTAACAGCCAGGCACAGTGATCAGATGAATAAACATGCTTTTCTTGATGTCTTTTGCTAAATCAGTCATGCTGATTGCTATATATGTGTAGTAAACAGGTGGATTTCACTTTTCAGGTGAGTGAAGCTTGTGTGCAAGGAAGCATATCACACGTTATGTGGCTGTTCCAAGCTGGTAGATGGGTTGGTACATAATCGAAGATTTGCTGATAACCCGTCTGCTGCCAAACTCGAGTGTTTGCACTTTGACGTGCAGGATTTGTACATGGTGTACACACACTCTGTCCTAGATAACCATTGGGCATTTTGTGAGAGGTTTCATGAGCTTTGAGAATATTGGCGGGTGCTTTCTGCGTGAACAGCGAAGTGACAAGGTTGCGATTTTCCTTAAATTCATGTAGGAATTCCAGTTAAATTTTGCAGGCAATGAAATAGCCTAATTACAGTGGTTATGCGGCAGAAAGTGAGAACGCGACCTAACCTACACTTTGCGAGCATATTCTATGTGCTCAGGCTGCGATTGCACTATGCAAGTGTTATGATTGTGTCATTGATGTGGCGTCTGAGGTTGCACCATCTCAGAGGCCACAATAATGAATCTGCTGTGTAGTGGTGCAATCTACAAGTAGCTATGAGCAGATGATGGCAGCCTGGCGAACCACTTCCGTTCATGGTGCTTTCAAATGAAACCTCGGACAGTCCACAACAGCTGAATCATGTGACTGTGACATGCCCTTCTGTCAGGGCTTGTCAGACCAGAAGCTGCGGACGGTTTGCAGGCAGTCCAGGATTGCATAATCGAAGAAGCCCAGTGTAGCAGACAGGGCTTGCACTGGAGCACGCCTTGTGCGCTTGCCCTTAATATTGCCAATCTCCTTTGTTCTCGCTGCTATGAAGGTCTGCCATACCGTGTAGTCGATAGTTACGGGAAATTATAAAATATATCAAGTAGGCTGTACTTGTAACATGCAGTAGTGCTAATATTGGAAAACCGCTGAAGTAAACTGAGTGAAATTTGCAACATTAATAAAATAAGAGCATATTTTTAAGGCGTTAGCTTTTCTTAGCTTGTGGCTCAGTTTTGTGCCGTCCACAGTGAGGGCTGATCCTGGAGAAAGTGCAGTCAACAGTTCTTGAATTAGGAAGGAACAGCGCCAACTAAGACGATCACGAGAGGGAGAACGACACAGGACAAGCGCTAACTTCATCTATCTTTATTCACCGAAAAATCTGCAAATATAAGGAAAATCAGACATGCACACAATGACCATAATGTATCATCTGCCAAACTGTTCTAGACAGGACATTTCACTTTTGAAGAGGGTCACAGAAGTATCACTAACACAGCTTTTTCTCTCTTCTCTATATGGAATGCTTCCAAAACCTCACGTGCCTTTGTTTCCCTGCTTCTGCCAAGAATCTTTATCTCTTGGAACCGTGGTTCACACTTCTTGCGGTACAGGCATTGTTTCCGTGGCGAATGTTCTGCTGCTCGGTCACACGCAGTGCAAGTTGCACAATGTTGCGAAAGATGCGCACCTCCTTCTTTCAGCGACCGCACATGTTCAGCTGCATGGTCATTCATGCATCTACCCGGTTGGCCCACATAGGTTTTCCCACAGGTCAAAGGTATTTCATATACCACACCGGTGGAGCACTTCACAAACTGCTTTCCATGTTTTTTGGTGCAGCTACTCCTCGTATCATCGCTACTACGTGCTACTAAGGCTCTATTCTGGATTACAATAGTACTTGAAAATGTTATATGTTACTTAAGACAAATGAGGCAAACGAATCTTGTCGGAAATTTGTCTGTATGCACTAGTTTACTTGCCTGCTTTTCATTGTAAAAATGCGTCACATGCAATAAATATTTTTGTTTGCTGGTCACGTGATCAGCTAATGATGAGAACTGCATTCTTGAACTGCTCACAAAATGCACACATAAAAAATGAGCTTCTTGTCTTTCTTTATGTTGAACTGTTTATAAATCCTCAAACATGTAGATGCTGTCCATTCAAATTGGGAAAGAAAGAAAAATTTAGAAAAGCACCCAGAAAGTTTGAACGAGATAATCAACGTTGCTATCGTAAAAGAGGCAAGAAAGTTCTACTTCATGAACTTTATGTACTTGTGTATTTTTGTGCTCATCTTAACTCATGACTGTCACTGAAAATGCACGCTCCTCACAGCTCTGATCTAGCGTTAATAATGCCACAATAGTGGCACAACTTCTGCCTTTTGTAGCTTTATGGTGCTATTCATGTATTCTTTGAGGCATCTATAACCTGCAACAGTATAGAGGAGTGCCTTTTTCTTGCCGGCACTCTGATTTTCGTTACCAGGCACCAAGCAAACACTTTGTGACTGTGCGCCAGGAACATGTGAATTCCGTTGCCATTGTCGTTGTCATTGATGGCGCCACATGTCTGGTTCAAAACATCTGTGCGCGAGACCTATAGCTGTGGTAAAGCTGGGGATGACGAAGCAGCCTAACGGCAACTTAAACGTGTTGACAACAACAACAGTTGCAGTCTCTGTAACAGAATGGTCTGACAGATGGACAGGGCAAGTCCAGTTTCAAAGCACCTAATAGCTGTTGCAGCAAGATAAAGGCACTTGTCACCTGTGCTGATGCCGGCAAAAAGAAAAAAGGAAAAGTAGATTTTGCAGGAACAAAACTGCGGTGCCATCTCACTGTAGTAGTGAAATACAGAACACTTTGCTTTGGTCTAATAATGAAAGGTGGAAGTACCATTTTGTTACAGTGTAATTAAATTTTATTGTCAACATGAACTCTCAAATGCTTGCAAACTGTACAGAAACAGTTAGTTTTTGTTTTGTGTATGGAAACTTTAGAACTGTTGTTACTGTAGTCTTTTCTCTATAGTTTCCTTGTCTTTTTTTTTTACTTTTTTGAACCTATCTACAGATAAAGAGAAGAGTAGCTGGAGCTACCAACAGGCACTAACATCTCCTTGCGTATAGTTAGTAAAAAAAATAAAATACTATTGTCTGGCATTGCTGCGAATGATGTGCGCTTCTGTTCTTTTCTGGGAGGAACAGGCAAGTAATACGTGCAAATGTGGTATAAAACTGCATGCACAGGAAAATGCCACCTTTGTATAAAATTTGAGCGCGAATGAGTCATCGGTTTAGCTGAAAGAGCTATGCATATTTAATGCTCCAACTTCAACAATGTTTGGTACAAAATCAACAAGTAAAATGACATATGCTGCTTCACATGTGCTGGGCAAAAGAGAAATAAGTCATGTGAATGTACATCATAAGGAATTCAAACATTCTTCCAAGCCCTGAAAATTCTTGGCAGCAATTGTTTTTCTGGTTTGATCAATGTTACCCAAAAAGGCCAGGCGCTGATTATTTACTTATGGTTATTTTTAGCCCATGATGATGCAATCTGGAGCTGTGCTTGGTCGAAGTCGCCGAAAGATGGGACGAACCACATTTTGACTGGTTCTGTTGACGACACCGTGAAGTGCTGGAAATGGCAAGTTGAACTGTTCACTCCAGTTAAAGTTGTATAGGTTCACTTGAATTCAGGTTTTTTCGCTCGTACTTATCTGTCATTCAGGAAAATCTATTCTTTGTATTAATTTTATCACTAATATGCATTTGTTCATGACTTATGACTATTAGCGTACATCTTTAAGAGATTAAATTTTTTTGTATGACATATTTAGCTATGCAATGTACAACAAAAGTTGGAGGAATTTGCTTGTAAACAACGCAACCTAAAAGTATATTATAAGAACACAATACAAGAACAGGAAATTAGCACATTTCTGATTGCAAAATTATATTGTAAAATGCTTCTTTACATCTTCATATCTCATTATTGCACGGGAACATAGTGTTAAAAAATCTGAAAGCCTTGATCTAAAACATGCACAGTTAGAATGTTAGTTATCTAGTATTTTCGCTGGTTTGGTGTATACTATATTTGCGGGCTTGCGTATATAGAGGTAGTTTATCAGTAAACATTTAGACCTAATCTAGTGACTTTTCTTGTAATAATAGCAGCAGGATATCTGCACACTTGGTATGTGTTTATGAGCTCTATGGCTAGGCTGGGTATGCAAGTAACAAATAGAACTTACTGTCAAGTTAACCACAGCTGCGCAACATTTAATTTTTTTTCAGGGACGATGAGAAACTGGAACTGCTGCATGTTTTTGAGGGCCACGCTCTTGGTGTCTTCTCTGTTGACGTATCTCATGATGGCAAAGGTGTGTTTTTCTTAGTCTTTATTCTGGTTTCTACACTTGTATTCTCTTAGGGGACATTAAAGAGAAACACTAAATCAGATGAAATTGATAAAGTATTTCAGAACCCTATTTTCGTTAATTTCACAGTAATAGGTTGAAGATAAAATGGAGGTTGAAGTTCCATTTTCAAATTTCGCACCAGAATGCCAGTGCGACGTCACACATTTAAAAGTATTTTTTTCACTCTTTTACTGTTTTGGCACAGTAAAAGTTTTGAAATTTTGAAGTTAAATTTTTGGCTGTTTTAGAATATAATGTGGGCATCTTTACTGTTACAAAATTAACTAAACCTCAGCAAGTGCTGTCACAATCCATGATGTCATGGTGGGCGGCTGGTGAGTAACTTCAAGGCAGCATCATCTGTCTGTTTCTGTCTCTTTTCTGGTACATTAACCAGAGTGGCTGTTTTAGTGTTGCCTAATGTTGCATTACACTAGGAGAATGCCAGCATACTTGGAAAAAGGAAAAACTTGAGAGGCAGACATAGACAAAGCGATAGGAAGGTGGCTGGATTAACAACTGAAGTTTATT
This sequence comes from Dermacentor albipictus, assembly GCF_038994185.2. Lineage (NCBI taxonomy): Eukaryota > Metazoa > Arthropoda > Arachnida > Ixodida > Ixodidae > Dermacentor > Dermacentor albipictus. The sequence goes on along the minus strand of NC_091824.1, from coordinate 164,303,782 downwards.
CATGAAAACGACGTCCCCCAAGTCCGTACTGAACATGTGCAAGGCACAACATATCACATGCATGATAATCATTTTAACTGTACACGGTGACATTGATCAAGAAATTCAAGTTCTTTCTCGTGGTCAAGTTTATAGATGTGCTAAGCTTTAATCAACTCTCTTTCTTGCTGAGTCTTAGCCTTCCCCACGACTGATACGTTGTCAAATATTGGAGTGCAACTGCACTGCTTACAATGTAGCGGAAGATTATCTCCCATACCAGATTATCATGCTCACGCATCCAATCATTCATACAATGACTGGTTTGTCCTATGTTTACCGCATTTTAATGGGATACTGTACGATACACACGTGTCGCACATACAAAACTTGTTAACATGCTTGGTACTGCACGCACTCCTTCGAAAATTGTGCTGCAAAATCCTCATGTAAAGCTTTGCAAGCATACAAGGTGCAGAACATACCAAACTGACGTCGTTTCTTGCCGCAACCGTTTTAAATTTGTGTGAAATACAATGTACATACGGCATAACCATCGGGTTCTTTTTTCTTTTGTCCCGCACTTCGCGATCCCTTCCGTTTTTCGTTTTCAAACATTTGTGCCATTTCACCACTGCAGTGATCAAAGCCTTGGGATAGCCTGTCACTAACAGTCTCCTCTCTTGCTGGGTGGCACTGTCTTGCATTTGATGCTTACAATTCTTTTCCACCGCATTGGACAAGCACAAGTTGACTATGCCATGCATAACCAGTTTTGAGTAAGCAGATTGGTATGGTAGTAGCGTCTTTTTAGTTCTTGGACTATAAACCCAGCAAATGTGAGCATGAGTATGAAATGTTAGTCAGATCTAAAAAACTTGATGGAATTATCATGTTGTGCTTCGTGGGTGAACAAAGATGTCGAAAGCAATCCTGAGACACTGATAAGACACTGCGGATGATGTCAGTGAGGCAATCACTTTGTCCAATATTTAAAAAAACAAGGAAATCATCTACATACCTAAAGAGTCAGGCAACACGGTAATCATTAATGGGGTCACAAAGGGACTTTTGAAACTTCGCTAAGAAAGTACCACACACCATCGGTGTAACACTGGACCCCTTTACATATACCATTTTGTAAAAACACCTTGCCCTCGAATTTAACAAAAGAAAGATTTTTTAACAAAAACATTTCTCAGTTTAGTATTAGTTGAGGGGAAGTATATAGCTTGAGGTGTGTGATAAACAAATAGTTGGCATAATAAAAAGGTTATAGAGAAGAACTAAATCTCGAAATGAGAAAATTATTGAGAAACAAAAACATCTACGATTACATGATAAAACATGTTATTCACAAAAAAATATTTCTTTTTTCTGTGTTATTCTCGCAGTTGCTGCATCAAGTTCCTTGGACAGCAACATAAAGCTCTGGGATTTGGATACTGGTGAAGAAAAAAAAAATATTGATGCAGGTCCCGGTAAGGAAATTTACAGCTGATTTCCACCACCTCACTTTTTGTGTTCAGGTTTTCATAAGTAAAGGTGGGAAGTTGCTTTTCTGCTAATAGACATTGTTCGTGGGCGGTTACTTGAGTTGGCAGTATGTTTTTTTTTAAGCACAAAGGAACTAGTATTAGGCAGGGCAGTGTAAATCATGGCTCTCATTTTCAGTCTCTTAATAAGGACAAATTTTATGAGCAGGGAGCCATTTCTTACAAAATGCAGCAGTTTGATACAATGAAAATCACCATAGGAACGTTTATCACATGGGGCCTCTGTGTGTCAGTAGTGTATTCAGAGTGTAATTATTTTCTATTCACATAAGTAAATGCACCCTGCCAATTTCCTTAGAAGCAAGTAGAAAACACTATGGAGTAGGTAATAATAATATCAACAATATATACTGCTACTATAGTACAGGTATGAAATATACTGCTGTTTATCTAATATTATTTGCTTCCTTTTCTTTCTCTACAGTTGACGCTTGGTCTGTGACCTTCTCACCTGACTCTCGATTTCTGGCATCTGGATCCCATTCAGGCAAAATCAACCTCTATGGCATTGAATCCTGCAAGTTGGAATCCTCACTTGACACAACGGGGAAGTTCACGCTTAGCATTGCGTTCGTGAGTCCTTTTCTCTCCTCATGTTTAAAGTGCCTGCATGCAAGAGAGGTCAATGTTTGATGGGCTGCGATGTTTAAGACATTGCAGCCTAGGGTGCTTCTTTTCATTAGTCTTAGTGCGCTTTTTTTTCACACGGGCTTCTATTTTCATAACGTTCTACAAAACATGACTCGCATGTGGTAAGGTGTACTTTGGCCAGACTTATCATTGAGTTAATCGGAGAGCATAGGAACATCTGTAAGAAATAATTGTGCATTAGATTCACAGGTGTGTAGTTGGCACCATCCTTGTGTAGAGCATGGGAATGGTGGCCTCTGGGGTGTTCAGAGGCAGCCAGCAACTTTCACGAATTTCGGCAAACTAAAGACAAACAGGGACAATTCGCACGTGTAAGACTAACATTTATAATTGAAAAAAAAAAAGACCATCAAAGAAAACAACTCAAAACAAACACTAGACAGCGCAACGTAATGGTACACATTTACAAAAGTCCTCATATGCGATGCATAGATAAGTCCAACATATTTACATTGAGCCCGACGTGGCCACGTCACCTCATCACCACTGCTTCCAACAACATGTCAATAGGCCCATGGTTGGCCTGGTCGGGTGATCAGGGCAAGGGGTGACTGAAATGCCTGGATCGCCCGGCCAACTCTGCTTGCCTGCGAATCATAGCTGCAGGGAGTCTTGGAGACGGTGCTATCAGCCTGTAGCTGCAGTCTTCGGTGGGGCGCCCGCTCAGCTCAAGGGTCACAGCCACGGCAGCTGAAGTGCAGCTTCCACTAGGTTGTCACCATCTCCACGAACCTTACACTCTATTCAGCCTCCAGCTCCTTCTGCATCCACCGTCCTAGAGTGTAGCTGGGCTGCTCTCTTCTGCTACGCGTCCTTTTGGCCCGTTGGCCACATAGCTCCACATGAATTTTTGCACATCTTCTTTTTTCATATATTCCATTCTTTATATTAGGATACTTTCTTTTATTTCTTCCACAGCCTCCTTGTGCTGTTTTGTCCTCTTCATATCTTCTGCTTTTTCGTCCTCTCCCTTTCTTTCTTGGCTCATGACAGCGACGTCTAAAGCTAGCTGCTGGGCCTGGTGTATAACAGTAGCTGCTGGACATGTTTGGGCCCAGCAACTACCGTTAGACATTGCTTGCTGGCTCCTGAGTGCCCCGGAGGCTGCCATTCTCGCGGTCTACACAAAAGTGATGCCAACTGTACTGCCAAGCCTAAAATGTGAGCAGCAGCTGCATATTTTCACTATCTACTAGTGCAAAAGGCAGGATTGAGGTTCACATACTGATCTATTAGCAGGCATGGTTTTCTTGACTTATTTGGTGCTCAATGTTTCCTTGCAGAGTCCAGATGGAAAGTACATTGCAAGTGGTGCCATTGATGGCATCATCAATGTGTTTGATATTTCCACAGGAAAGCTGGTGCACACCCTCGAAGGTGATTTTTTTGTTGACAGCAATGTTTTTGTTACGTGGCTGGTGACAGGTGGCTCAGTGCATAATAGGTAGCATGTCATTGTCGACCATGTTCTTGGGGGTGGGGAAGGGGCTGCATAAACTATATAAATGTGCCTTCTTTGTACACACTCCTCTATCACAGTACCTTTCAATAAGAAATGATTAAGGGGCAGTCAAATAGGGAAGGGTGGTGCCTAAAACTAGTCAAATGCAATATCCTACTACTCATAAAAAGACAGTAAAAGGTGTTACAGAAATTCTGAGAGTTGTCTACTAATGCATAAACATTCTTTGGCTTGGCTGTTACTTCACTTTGCTTACTTGCTTTCCCTAGCTTACGCATGTATACCTGTCGCTTTCCCGCTGCCAAAAAAATGAAATCTGTGTACTGAACGGTGTGGAGATAAGTTGCAAGGAAGCTGCATGACCCTTTCAAAGCTATCGTATCAACTTAGCCAGAACGCCATCACAACTAGTTTCACCACAGCTGTTCTTTCCCTTTGTATTTTAACGTGATAGCGTTAAGAGCCCCATGTCATAGAAAGTGTGGAGCTGGGGCATTGGCGTCGTCGTCCATTAAAGGGACACTAAAGGCAAATATAAAGTGAAGCTATAGTGATAGATTAGTGCTTGAGAATCTCTAAGGCGTCAATATTACTGTAAACAGAGCCTTAAGGGGAGACCCGGGCCGAGCGAGAAATTGATGTAAATGCAGGACATGATTAGAGACTCCCCAGGAACATTCAAGTACTGTCCCAATGACGAAAGCACTCCTCAGTTAAATTCTGTCACTAGTACTGAACCACTCGTTGCAAAAAAAATCCTTGTATTGTATAATAAGACGAAATAATATGCTACTTTCCAAGGTCTATTTCATATTTTGAAAAAAAAAAAAGAACTCGTTGAAGTTACCCTTGACAATGACGTCCGCAGTCAAAAGGTTTCGTTTTCGCTTGACTCCGCACCGCCCACGCTTTCGCGTTTCAGTAGTTATCGCGTAGTGCTGTGCTGGTTTTGCTGGCTCGCGAAACTTGCACAAACTGCAAATAGTAGAGAATTCAAATTCCATGTGATGTCGCAGGATGAATGGTCTATGCCACTTGACCAAAAAGCAGCTGCAGCAGCGAATCCACTGCTCCATCTTGACTCAGTACCGCCGTCTGTCAGGCACTGGTTTAGTCACCAACGGCAGCAAAGAGTGGTGATGGCGTATGCAACATCACCACTCCCCCGGTTAGGTGGCGGGAGATTCGAATTTCAAAAAAAAGTATTCGGACCCTTCAGATGTAATTTCCTCGTAAACTAAATCTTTTCTTGGCAAGAAACAGGCATTGTGAGGTTTCGGGAATGGTATGTAAACAGTTCATTTCGACTTAGTATTTGCCTTTAGTGTCCCTTTAAACAAAAATCATTCCGAACCATGCAAGCCCTCCGCTTGGCGCATAGGCGTTGCTGAAATAATTGAATTTCTCAAAGTAAAATGCGTCGGAAAATTTGTAAAGTGCAGACACAACCTACAGACATAATAGTGTTGGATTGTAATTTGAATGTACTAGGAAACATGATTCCGTTAAGCGGAAACTCAAACACAAACCAACCTTTTTCAGCTGCTGTTTGAGGTCTGTCTTAGTAGGAGCAGCGTGCCCCACTTGCTTCCTTGCAACACCATCCAGATGGTGTTTGTCTCTGCACAACTGCGGCAGCGTCTGCCGTTGCAAGAGCGGGAGGGGCAAAGAACCAGGAAGCTCACCTTAGTGCATGGCGTTCACCACTAGCATTTCCATGAAAACATTACGATTACATAAGCTGCAGTCGCCAGGAATCATGAGAAGCAGTAAGGGATCTTTGAATGCTATTGCTCTTAAAGGTGAAAAAGCTTAAGCGTCCTCAAAGTTTTTTATTTCCTTTTCCTTTTTTGCTAACACCTTGAGGTGGCGATGGTGACGTCACCAGATTTTTTTAATGCCACCAATCATTTATTATTATTATTATTATTATTATTATTATTATTATTATTATTATTATTATTATTATTATTATTATTATTATTATTGCATATACCGATCATTCTTAGAATATTTTTATACTCAGCATCCCCACAGCAGGCTTCTCTGCACATGAACCCGCAATGCAAGAAAGTAAGCGTTCAAGGTGGCCTTTTCACGCTTTTCTCTCTGATCAATTTCTGATCAACACCCGTTCCTGCATTGAGCGTCGGTATGCATAGGCCATCCCACCTAACCATGCGAACAAACACAGCGAAGGATGAAAGAGCGAACATGGAGCGCAGCGGGTGATGAAGGACTGCGATAGAAAATAGAGCGTGAGAAGGAAAGTGGAGGAGGAGGATAGGGTGAAAGCGTGAGTGCCGTGCAAGATGGATTCTGTGGTGACGATGGCTACGAGATGGCGCCAGAGTAGCATGCATCAGTCATATGGAAACGAAGCACTGCATTACCAGAGGTCTGTCCGTGGCGGCTGCTGTGAATCACGCCCACGCGTCACCTACGCACTGCCATTTGCAAGGCAGAGTATCTGCGCCAGCCAATATTTCGCGAAGTGTGTTCTACAGTGTGCGTTGCTCTTATAAATATGTTGTCAGAAAGGCTGTAGTGCAAGAATGGTTGCTTTTTGCTGTTTTTAAAGTGCCTCTCACCATGTCTAGCCATTTTGAGCTGACAAGTGCAGAACATATATTGCACGATAACAATCGTGTCTGCGAAGTATTACATCGCTAGACACTGCACGCTGCAAACGCTGCAATCGAACGCTGTTTTTCCTTCTCCTTGCGGCCGCCGTGCTCCAAGCCGGAGGATGACGTACACGTGCTAGTGCGTCTATGTACACGTGTTTGCACTGTGATGTTGCTCGTGGTGACATGAGACTTCAAGAATTATTCAAGGCAACATCTGTTACTTGTGTAATATGTTTCTTGAGCAGACAAATGAAAGCTTAAAAAAATCATAAAATGCACAAACTGAATGTCTGCATGTTCTTGTTTTACTTCGCACCGCAGCAACATGTACTTCTGTTTCGTCTGCTTGTTCTCATGTCGTGCATTTTGCAAGCACAGACACTGAAACTATACCATTTTCTACCGTGTTCCAGCGTGAGATCATGCTCTGTGATCCGTTGTTGCCTGCCTCAGTATTAGCGTAGCACTGACTTATACTGCTAGTCAGGTGTCCTTGTGCACAGCGCGCAAAATTATGTGCTGTGCAAAATGAAACAATCGCAACAACTCGCCTGTGACGCAGCCAGCGGTAGTATGCACAACCGCAAAAAAAAAGCAAGAAAAAAATATGAAGGCACGGCCCGTGACGTATGCGTAACACGATCCTCAAGGTCTGGTACGGGAGGACGGAGGGAAAGAATTTCGCTTGCGGAGGCAAGACGGGGCGAGTGGAGAGTGTCTCACTTGGCAGTGGAGCTTGCCTCCTGTAATCATGGGTTCGTGGCACTGAAATATTTCTATCTTGGCTATTAATGAGCTGATTTGAAAAATTTTAGCGACAGAATGTTTCCTAGAGGACATGTAACAACTTCCAGCATATAATCAAAATTTGCTATGGAGCTTGGTGAGAGGCCCTTTAAACAAGTGTAGTATAGCCATTAAGTGAAATGGTGCTTCAAGAGTCTCTTTTCTTAGCAAAAGAATATAGCTTTTGCATGCCTTTATAAGAAAATGCGTGGGATTTCAAGTATATCTTTCATTATATTGCCGCGAATCTGTGCAGTGCTTGCTCACTCTTTAAGTCTGCTGCCATGCCGCTTTATCGCTTTGTTTGCGACGCAAGACGCACCCAGATTTATCCCGATAGAGCTCGCTATCAACTTTAAATTGAGCGCAGACGACAGCGGCGGGAATTCTGTTCGACGACCGCCGAGCACGCTGGTCGCCTCGCCGCCACCGGGTAATTCAGGGCATTGTGGGCGCAAGTCAGCCCAATAAACAGTCTTCTTTCGACGAACTTTTGTCCGTTCTCATCGCCCCTGCGACTGCCGTCACCACTACGTGACATCTGGTGGAGGTGCGGGGTAGCCTTCCGTGTTCCGGACGCGTCCTTCAAGTCGTGAAGCCAGCCCTCAGCGCTTCGCACTTGAGGATGAGCCAGCAGCTCAGTGAGCCAGCCGACGTTTCCAGGGAGAGGATCCTGAGTTCGGGACCTTGCCGGACCGCACCAGAAAGCGAAAAGACACCGCTACGAGTACCGCAACCTCGCCGAAAATGTCGACACCGATCATACTGCAGCAGCCTTGGGGGCCGCCAACCTTCAATGGATCCCTAGGCGAAGACCCCGAAGAATGGTTGGAGCAATTTGAGCGTGTGGCATCGTTCAACAAGTGGGATGATACGGCAAAAATTGGACAGGTATTTTTCTCATTGGAGGGCTCCGCACGCACGTGGTACGAAAACCACGAGTCGTCCCTAACGACATGGGAGCTATTCAAGAGGGAACTATTGAAGGTATTCAGCAGTGTCATGAGGAAAGAAAGAGCTGAACAACTCCTCGAGTCCAGGATCCAGCTGCCAAATGAGCCCGTCCGTGGTTACGTCGAAGAGATGAAGCGCCTATTTCGCCGCGCCGACCCCGAGATGACCGAGGAAAAGAAAGTTCAGTTTTTAATGCGCGGCGTAAAAGAACAACTCTTTGGTAGCCTCGTCCGCCAGCCACCAAAAACAGTCCAGGAATTCATGCAAGAAGCCAGCACGATTGAGAAAACCCTTGACGTTCGGGCTCGGCAGTACAACTGCCCTTCCTCTGTCTGTGCAATCCGTCCGGACACGACGACCACCACCAGTGACAACTTGCGGGAAGTGATCCACGAAATTGTTCGCGAGGAGCTACGCCGATTACTGCCATCTTCCGCACAGCTGCAAGCAGCAACTCTCATGGATGTGGTACGGGAAGAAGTGCAACAGGCACTTGGCACCCCGACGGCCACAGAACCCCAGGCCTTGACGTATGCCGCTGTAGTACGCACTCGTCAGCCCCAACGACAACCACCACATCCTGTCCGACATCTTGTTCCCGAACACCGCCTCCCTGCCCCCGCCCGCCCATCCTACAAGCAACCCTCAAGCCCCAGGAAATGCAACGCCTGGAGGACTTCTGACAACCGGCCGTTGTGCTACCATTGCGGTGAGGCCGGCCATATTCTTCGTCACTGCTTGTACCGACGTATCGGTTTTCGAGGATTTGCCGTTGACGTTCCACGACCACGCTTCGGCCAACGTTCGCAGGAAATCGACGAGTACCTGCGTCAAGAGGAGTACACACCGAACTGCCTTTTGCGCTCACCATCGCCGTCAACGTCGCGCTTTGTGTCGCCACACCGCAGCTACGCAGCCGGGGTACGGGGAAGGTCTCCGAACCCTCGTTGGGGAAACTAAAGACGGCAACCTCTGGAGGTGAGGTTGCTCACGAATGAAACGCTGAAAATCCTCCACTGACAACGCTCCATGAAGACGCTACACCCGCTACGCAGCATGAAGAAGCCCCACTCGCTGCACCGACGCCGCAGAAAATGACAACCCCGACCACGACGCGAACTGCCTTCGAAACGACGCCGCCACCCAGAAACGCTTCGACGATACGCCCCACCCGCGACTCAAATATGCGACGAAGCCGTAACCTGATGCCGAGGGCGACGTGCAATGCAAGAGCCAAGACATCCGACTTAGAAGTGGCTATCGACGGTCGGAAAGTCACTGCTCTAGTTGACACAGGAGCCGATTGCTCAGTGATGAATGGAACGTTCGCTGCGCAGCTGAGGAAAGTCACGACCGCTTGCGATGGCCCACAAATTCGCACCGCAGGTGGCCACCTCATTACGCCATCAGGACGATGCACAGCGCGAGTGACTGTCAGAGAACACACCTATCCTGCGACCTTTGTTGTGCTACCGCAATGCTCCCGCGAAGTGATCTTGGGCTTGGATTTCCTTAGTGAGCATCAGGCGATCATTGACCTGCGATCCAAGCTGATCATGCTTTTGACGAACGAGGCCATCCCTTCGATGACAACTCTGGGAAATCACTTTGCCCTGAGCATCCTGAAAGAAGAAGTGAGCGTCCCACCCCGTTCAAGCGTTATCGTTACCGTAGGTGCCATGAAAGCCATTAACTCTGAAGGCATCATCGAGGGGAACACGCAGTTGCTTCTAGACCGAGGAATTGGTATCGCAAGAGGCATCGCACATTTCCGCAACGGCCAGACCGAAGTACTGCTGACTAACTTCAGCGAAGAATACCGGCACATTAACATAGGAATGGCGATTGCTTTCTTCGACGAAATATCCGACATACGGGATTCCTTCGCCCTCTCCGACCCATCCGCAGAAGATTCGTCTGACCATGAGAACTCGCCCACTTTCAACATCAACCCAGCCCTGCCCCGGAACAGACAAGACCAGATCCAGATCCGCAATCTGCTTCGAAGTTACAGCCAGTGTTTTTCGTCATCGCCGAAGGTCCGACAAATGCCAATTGCCAAGCATCACATCATAACCGACCAGCACGCCCGACCTCTCCGTCAAAGCCCCTACCGTGTGTCGCCGCGAGAACGACAAGCCATCTGGAACTAAGTGGAAGAAATGCTTTGCGACGACGTCATTCAGCCATCAAACAGCCCATGGGCTGCACCAGTTGTTCTAGTGAGAAAGAAAGACGGCACACTTCGATTCTGCGTTGATTACCGCCGCTTGAACAACACAACAAAGAAGGACGTCTACCCCCTCCCCCACATCGACGACACACTGGACCAGCTCTGCAACGCCAAGTATTTCTCATCGATGGACCTGAAGAGCGGCTACTGGCAGATTGAGGTCGACGAAAGAGATAGCGAGGAGACAGCATTAATCACTCTGGATGGGCTCTTTGAGTTCAAGGTGATGCCATTTGGTCTCTCTTCCGCACCAGCGATGTTTCAGCGGGTGATGGATACAGTGCTGGCAGGCCTAAAGTGGCAAATTCATCTGGTATATTTAGATGACGTCGTTGTCTTCGCCTCGAACTTTCAAGAACACCTCAAAAGACTTCAGACAGTGCTAGATGCCATCAAGTCGTCTGGCCTAACTTTGAATGCTGAGAAGTGCCACTTTGCTTATGCAGAGCTGCTGTTTCTAGGCCACATCGTTAGCAGGGAGGGAGTACACCCAGACCCGCAGAAAACAGCCGCTATTGAACAGTTCCCACTGCTGGCCAATATGAAAGCTGTGCGCAGATTCCTCGGACTGTGCGCATATTACCGACGAATTGTGAAAAACTTTTCGCGCATCGCCGAGCCCCTGACCCATCTAACGAAGGCAAACGTGCCATTTAAATGGGAAGCGCCGCAAGCAGAAGCCTTCAAAGAACTCGAGCGCTGTTTACAGTCTTCACCAATCCTCGTGCATTTTGATGAAAACGCTGATACTGAGGTGCGTACCATCGCAAGCCGTGTGGGCCTAGGTGCCGTCCTCGTTCAAAAAAGCGACGGGCTGCAGGACGTCATCGCATACGCTAGCCGCTCCCTTTCCAAGACCAAGGCTAACTATTCGACGACTGAGAGGGAGTGCCTTGCCATCATCTGGGCTACGTCGAAATTCCGCCCCTACCTGTACAGACGACCGTTCAAGGTGGTCAGCAATCGCCACGTGCTGTGCTGGCTTGCCAATTTGAAGGACCCCTCTGGCCGCCTCGCTCGTTGGAGTCTTCGCCTCCAGGAGTTTGACGTCACCGTGGTTTACAAGTCCGGACTCAAACACTGACGCCGATTGCCTCTCACGAGCCCCTGTAGATGCGCCGCCACTGGACGACGATGAGGACGCCTTCCTGGGACCCATCAGCTCCAGCTCTTTTGCCCAGCAGCAACGCTCGGACCCAGACCTAAAATGCCCCATCGAGTACTTGGAAGGCAACATTTCTTTGCCCCCTGCCTCATACAAGCGAGGACTTTCTTCCTTCTGTGTACAGAATGATGTCCTCATGAAGAAGAACTTCGCAGCGAACAAAACAGCCTACCTCCTTGTTGTACCTGCTTGTCTCCGCGAAGAAGTTCTACAGGCTTCCCACGACAAGCCGACAGCGGGACATCTCGGGTTTACTCGCACTCTCCACCGCATTCAAGAAAAGTATTACTGGCCCCTCCTTTCTGCCGATGTCGTACATTATGTGAAAACCTGCCGAGGTTGTCAGTGACGAAAGACACCTCCCACCCGACCAGCAGGATTCCGAACCCCATTGAACCCCCCGCAAGACCCTTTCAGCAGATCGGTATGGACTTGCTTGGCCCCTTCCCAAAGTCAACGTCTGGAAATAAATGGATCATCATAGCGACCGACTACCTGACTCGCTACGCCGAGGCAAAAGCCCTACCGAACGGAACAGCAGCAAAAGTCACCAAATTTTTCGTGGAATGCATTCTTCTGCGACCCGGCGCCCCCGATGTACTCATCACGGACAGAGGAACAGCATTCACGGCGGAACTAACGCAAGCCATCCTGCGTTACAGCCAAACCACCCACCGGAGGACAACTGCGTACCATCCGCAGACCAACGGACTGACCGAGCGCCTGAACAAAACCATCGCCGATATGCTCGCCATGTATGTTGATGCCGAACACAAGACCTGGGACGTCATCCTGCCATTCGTCGTATTCGCCTACAACACCGCAGTGCAGGAGACCACCCAGACGACGCCTTTTGGGCTCGTCCACGGAAGGGAGGCCACGACCACGCTAGACGCCATGCTGCCCAATGTTACAGAAGAAGAAAACGTCGATGTCGCCGCCTACCTTCAACGCGCAGAAGAAGCTCGAAGGCTTGCCCGATTACGAATCAAAGACCAGCAGCGAACTGACACCAGACGTTACAACCTACGAAGACGCAACGCGGAATACAAGCCAGGGGACCAAGTCTGGGTTTGGACGCCCATTCGGCACCGTGGATTGAGTGAAAAGCTTTTGCGCCGCTATTTCGACCCATACAAGGTTCTTCGTCGGCTAGGTGAACTGGATTATGAAGTCATCCCTGACGCCATGACTGCATCCCAGCGACGCCGCATACGAGCAGAAGTTGTTCATGTCGTCCGCCTGAAGCCCTATTATACGCGCTAAAGGACGCTGCATTTTTACACTCTGTGTTTAATTTCGCACGATTCGTTTTATTTGTTGCTAGTCGCATTATTTCTTTTCATGCATCAAGTCGATGCCTCTTTGAGAGGGGAGTAATGCCGCGAATCTTTGCAGTGCTTGCTCACTCTTGAAGTCTGCCACCACGCCGCTTTATCGCTTTGTTTGCGACGCAAGACGCGCCCAGATTTATCCCGATAGAGCTCGCTATCAGCCTTAAATTGAGCGCAGATGACAGCGGCGGGCACTCTGTTCAACGACCGCCGAGCACGCTGGTCGCCTCGCTGCCGCTGGGTAATTCAGGGCATTGTGGGCGCAAGTCAGCCCAATAAACAGTCTTCCTTCAACGAACTTTTGTCCGTCCTCATCACCCCTGCGACTGCCGTCACCACTACGTGACAATATACATTAGTCATAAAGATAGTATCCCCTGAAGCTTCTCAAGCACACTAAAAGTGTGCTGGAAGAAAGCAAACTCCATTCAAAGCAGGCTCGGAAGACATTTACTGAAAACAATCATTTTTTTCTGGGCATGTTTTTGCTGGAAGTAACCCTCGATTGTCAAGGCCAATAGCTTGCCAAGCTAAATGTCCTAAATGTGACACAAGAGGATGTGTCTCACTTCAGTATTGGTTCATCCCTACTATCAACATGTACAGGAAGCCGCATGAAGAAAACAGAAAGCTGAATAAAGCCAAAACCAGCTTTGATTGAACTGCAGACAGTTAATTTGCACACAAATCCTCTTCTGCACCTCCAGCCATGACTGAATGCACGAATCTGGTGAACACACACGCATGCCACTAGAATGAATGAAGTGAAATTTCACAGCTGTGCTGATAGATGGTTCCATCGGTGAACTAGGCAGCGGCTTTACACCGAGGCATTCTTTATTACTGTGCAATTTAAAAATTGTTCATGTCAAAGAAGAGACAAAAATAAGTGGAGGCTTTTAACTTATTTCAGTGAAACGTTGTATAAAGTATATGCTGCTGTACTCAGTGACAGGTCAGAAACACAGCTGCAGGTATCCCTCACAAGAAATATGTATACAAGTGCCAGCAAATCGCATCTTTTACCCCCGAATGCAGAGATCTAACTTGGCTCGAACTTGACTTCTGGCAGTCTCACAACAGCTTCACTGTGCGTCCTAAATCGTACTCGAGCTTGCGGGCGACTTGCGAATGACTTGGCTGGGTCGGAGTCCGCTCAAGTTTCAAGTCTGCTCCTGGGCTAGCTTGAAACTGACTTCGTGTGTTATTCCAACATGGCAGCCTCCCGAATGGACGTCGTGCAGAGGACAGCTGCTTTTGAGCTTGCTTGCCACGCCACGGATGTAGCATTTTTAGAGGCGCAGCCCTTGCCGAAAATTCCACAACCAGCCCTACGTGACCAAGGGAATCCGATGGATCTCTATGACGACGAACAATTCCTCGGTCGCTACAGATTCACGAAGAACGCCGTGCGACAACGAACGCCGGGAAAGAAGGGACAACAGAGGATAGCCTGTGTGCCTCCCGTGCTGCAGTTGCTGATTGCTGTGATGTTTTACCGCGCTGGCACGTTTCAAACAGTCATTGGGGATCCGACTCACATTCCTCAGTCAACAGTGTGCCGTGCAGTTGGAAAAATGACTCTGCTCATCGCGAAGCACCTGCGCCCGATGCTGGTGCGCTTCCCACAGTCGCGGAAGGTATTGATTGCGAGTGTGTTTTCTCATCTACAATGACTACACATGCCATCACTAGTTATTAGCGCTCACGAACATATTTACACTCTGCATGCTGAACTGTCACGCACTCATCCACCGAATACGAAACATGTGCATGAGCATAATAAAAGGTAGCCCAAATAAGCCAGTCATGCAGAACATGTGCGCTTACCAGTTTTGTGGTGATCTCGCTTTTGTTTCGTGGCTTCCTCTTTCCGCATTTGCTTCAGGTTGTTCCAGCATTTTTTTCAGTTGCACGCGATCGTGCCACGTAATCCTGTGGTTGGCATTATATTGTTTTGCTATTTCTTTTCATGGCTGATTCTTCTTGGTCAACAACGCGACATGAGTTTTCTTGCATTCTACAATATGCTTGTAGTTGTTCACGAGTGTCGTCAGCAGGCTCTTTTCGTCTTCTGTAAAATGGGGTGCCGTCTTGCGTTGCGGTACATTCTTTTGGGAAAAGAGTGTACGTGAGTGCCACATTTCAGCGTCAAAGCCTGTTGACAGGGCAGTAATTTCGTACCAAATGCGACGCGCGGCCATCGTGCGAGCCCCGCAACTTGTTTTCCTGATAGACACTTTCCTAGCAGACGACACGCGCTGCCAATTTGCGATGTCTATGACTGTGCCACACTCTCCCTTGTGGGTGATATGGGGTTCTCCTCCGTGCTCTTGGAACAAAGGAACGACAACACAGTAGTGCAAACAATCACAAGGGCATTTATTGCGCCTTTCATAGATCAATGCCTGCTAGCCGAGTTGCTATCCACAAAACATGCCGATGGGCGCGCGACAAATCTCGAAGTCCGACTCACCGTGACTGGAAGCGAGCGAATATGTTCGCCCCATGCTGGATCCAAACGCCTGGTTGTTCGCGTGTACTGTCACGTGAACGGTGGTGCGTTCCAAGGCGGCCACGCGAGATAGTCTCGCAGAAGCGTGGGTCGGCACACGCGCGGCACGGCACGTCTGTCCCGCTTGCTGTCCCAAATCCCAGAGAAAGCATGCCTTCCGCTCCCGCACCCAAGTAACCTCGCAGCGGCGCGACACTCGCGCCATCTCTCGCACCGCGCTTGTACCACTCCAACCGCCGCGGGCGCCAGGCCACGCGAGCCGTGCGGGAAAACAGCATATCAGGGGATGCGTGAGAGTCGTGCATCCCCACACCCTGTCGTTGTTCTTGACAAACTCTCCATGCGAAGTAGACAAATCGTTTGCATGTGTCATTTTATTCATTTATTTTCTTTTTATTGGGTGCTGTCACCCATATGGGTCCGGACAGGTGACTCTACGGCGTTCGGTACTCCTAGTTTGCAGCAGATGTTGCAGTTTTTTTCTTGTTTATGACTCCGGCCTAGCGCGTTCGAATAGGTTGGCCTTTTCTTCAAAGGGTCACGGAGCCCGACCAGAACAAGGGCCGTCGCCTTCCTGCTGGAATTGCCTATAGGCAAAAAGGGACGCGCGAGCTCCCTCAGAAACCGACCGTATGCCTAGTCTCGACCTCTTGCATCTGTTTGCCGGCCGAGATGGCGCATAAACGCCTTGCGGCAATCAAGAACAAAAGCCGTTGAAAGACCACCATACGAACCAACCATTTGTTGCTTCTCTACAGCCAGCTATACAAATGCACAACAGGACCTCTAAGCTAAAAAGAAGCTAAAACCAAAATAAATGGGAATGTAAAATTAATTTGCAGTCAAATACACTCGCCTAAAAGTGGAGCACCAACTCAGCTTGAGTGTCAGCTTGAGCGTCTATGAAACGCAAAAGCCAACTTGGGCGTTTTGAAGTCTGCTTCTTGCTTCGGGCCGAGTTCGTGAAGTCAAGCCCAAACACGATCCAAGTTAGTGCATTCGGGGTTAGTCTCCATCTCCTTCCTTATCCTTTGTATCCATGTCTCCACCTCAGCTTTGTCCAGGCATTTTGTTAAGAAATTCCTCATGCTACTGGGCAACTGGGCACTATTCCTCTCATGAGGCGTAAGTGATATGCTTGTCTATAAAGGTATCTGCTAGGCCATTAATATCATTGTGAATTTTTGCACTAAACAAATGGGGGAAAAGTATCTTTCTTTGTCCCTGTCTTCTTTTTTGCAAAAATTCACGATGAATCAATTCCAACTAGGCCTGCTCACAGTCATGCTTCATTAATATCATGTCGCATCTTTTCAGTGACCCATACACGAGGTGGGGCGAGAAGGTACATTAAACAAATCAGAAAAATCTCTCTCCTAATCGCTTTCTTAAATGCCATGTTAGTGCTGTGAGCTTTCTTCATGGGCATGCCTGGTGATTTGGGTTGTTGACCTGTTTGGTGCGGGATTGTTGCTGAGACGAGACTCCTTCTTGAGATGGCAGGATTTGTAAGGAAATCCAAATAAGACAAAATGTTCACAGGAAAATAGTGGCTCGAAGGGATCAAGTGTGGGTGAACAAAAGAAGCCTCAGCCTTCTTCACTCAGGGCTTATTCACACCAGCTACTGAGAGAAGTCGCATGTCTGACTGTGTCTGGCAACCAAGGAGTGACTGGTGGCATTCAGTGTTCACACCAGCAAGCGTGACCTGCCCATCGTGATACTGAAATGTCTTGCAATATCTGCCGCTCATCCTGCTTGCACCACCATTGCAATGTAAGATAAGTGTTAGCATATACCGACATCCTGCTCCTGACCACTGATTGGTATGCGATTGCAGTCGTGAAGTTATAAAATAGAGCGACGAATTACTGACCCAAAACATTCACTTTTTGATGAAGTTGACCATTTGTGGCCAGTCGCTTTGCTATCAACTTGGTTGCCATTGTGATTGAGCCCTTATTGTTGACTTACACGGGAAGTATATTTCTTCAAACATCAGGCACTTGCATCATGCATTTTTGGAAGGAGCCTCTACTGTATTCTTGCCTTGTCACTGACTATAGCACCTCCTACTTTTGACCATGTTGTACTCTTGACCATGAACAAATTTGAAAAGAAAAAGGTAAAAAGCAGAGGCAGCAAACATTATGGCTGTTAATCATTCATGCTGCAATTACTTCAAATAAAGGTATATTTTTTTTTGCAAGCAGGAATATTGATGGCAGGCTGATCGAAGCTTACTTATTACGAAGCAGGCTATTTTGCAATTGCTGTTCCAGAAGCTTACTCTTCTGGAACAGCAATTCACTTAATGAATGAAAAGTGAAAAGAACTAAGGGACTCAATTTTTTTTTGTTCGTAACAGCCACTTGAAACCAGCAGACAATCACTTAACGTACAGTAATCTATGGCGAACATATAAAAGATGGCCCATTTAAGTGCAGACACCAGAGCCAGGAAATGACCCAGTTGTGTTTGTTTCCTCATCATGTGTTCAGGCATAGCACGACATAACATAAAATTTTGAGCAGGTATAGGTGGTGTCCAAATCCGTGCTCCCATCGAGTAAAGGAAACCAATCTCAAAGGTAAAGCTTTTGCTGACTACATGCACCAGAAGCACTCACAGAGTCTGAAACATGCCCTGAAAGCCATGTTTTAGATACTACCTGTACTTGTGTTTAAACCAACAATCGTGCATTATCTATCCACGCATTCTAATTCAAACAGCCATAGCCATATGCATGGCTATGGCTGGTTGCATTGGGAGATGACAAATGTTGTTTTTTTTTTTTGTTAGACTTATCTCATGCACCATACAACTTTCCGCAGCATTGATTTAGGCATATTTCGCACTGTACTTCGCCAACTGACTGTGAGGTTCACATGTTTCTCAAATGAGTTTCATAAAGCTTATGTTCTTGTGATTTCAGGTCATGCCATGCCTATCAGGTCATTAACATTCTCACCAGACTCTCAGATGCTAGTCACTGCATCTGACGATTGCCACATCAAGGTATATGATGTGTAAGTGGTGCTCATTGCTTGTAACTAATGCAACAGACTCGAATGGAAATCATATCATTGTTTCTTTTCGATGCATATGATGAATGTATAGTTGTTCGTCTGACTTCCCTTGAAGTGGTGCAATTAATGTTTTGCAGACAAGGCTATTTTGCATTTAGATGCATATTGACGTAACGCTTTCATTTGAGAACTGCTTCTGTTCTTCACTGTGACAGCACTCAGTTGTGAGAATCCAGCAACGAGAACATAATGGAAGTGTACCGGGCATACATGACGTTATATTGACAGTTTGGGTGGCTTGCTACACATTGCCTCAGTGAAAGCGCATGAATGTGAAATCATTACCGCTTCTGCCCTGTTACTGTGCGATCAACTGTTGGAAATGCAACTAGGTATTTAATGACGCATTGTGCACCATTCATGCTGCATAATGTGGAGTGGTAAAGCAAAGACATGTGCAGTAGTTGGTTGCAAAAATAGTGACTGGCATATTAAGGAATGGAATGAATCTGTGTGGCCAAGTTCATGAATCGCTGCTACAACTGCCCATGTTACCAGCACTTTGAGATGTATGGGTTTCCTCAATGGATAAAATAATTCATTCATCTGCCAGCGTTTTATCGCTAACAAAGAAAGGGCTTCAGCCCCAGAACGTCTGCAAGAGTAAGTACTGCTCGTTACACAATGACAAAGGGAGTAGCATCGCTTCCTGGTATGGTAAGTTTCTCAAACGTTATCTACACTCGTCCACCCCAACTCGCACGCAAACTTATACCCCCTCTGTCGCCAATGTATCAAGAATAAGTTAATGGGCACACACTTGAATCAATGCACCGAAGCATGAGTGATTGTGACTACACAGACAGCACACGGATGTTGGAAGTTGAACATTTCGTGACAGTCCACAAAGTAAGTGAGTGACTAGCGATAATACATATTTGCTTCTAGCTATTAAGAAGTACAGGACATCTATGTTCCAAGCCCTTGTGTGCAGCAAGAACATCTATCACAACTGAGCACACTCGCGGGCTATTAGGCAGAAAATAAACAGATGGCAACTGTGCTGAGGAACTTTGCTGAGTCAGAAACATGACAAGCCGTTGCTTCATAGCGTTTGTCAAACAAAGAACGAAGAGCGAAACACACTAATCCTGATTTTATTTATCAGCAGAAAGTCTGGACAGCTTGGAATACATTTCTAGCCTTGCGTTTAGTAAATGCATTGTGTACCATGCTCATGCCATTTGGACGGGGCGTAATGGGTTCCTAACATGCTTACATGTCCTCTGGAGCTGTGGCCAAAGCTTTATCTCATCCACCCAGTCACCGTCTACAATATCTGTCAAAATAGAGGTTTGCTGAGCAGCACCGGGGTGTCATAAACATCCATTGTAAACACCGAGTCAGCGGACGCAGCTGAGGCAAGCCATGGACACATCACCACATGAACAAACATAGCAGCGTCCGGGGGATCATTGTGAAAAGGTTCTATGCAGTCCAAACTGACTACAACAAACTCGCATCCGACACAAAAATACCTTTGTTATATTTGATATTTGTTATAAGCATATAGTGGTTACACAATGGTATCGGCAAGGAACACTTGAGATTTACCTTTTATTATCTGATAATTTGTTTTATACATGTTCATTGTATAGAGTTTCAACTTTTATTGAAGTAATTGGAGAGCTGTTCCAGTTTTTGTTATATACTTCGCTATGTTGGTATCGACTGTGGCCCGCTGCCAATATTGTCACATTGGAGTGACGAGGAAGAAGCAGACTGTAGCACCATGGCAAGTCTCAAAACCAACTCCTTATTGGGTATACCTGTGCCCACAAAAACAATTTATGCTTAAGCAGAACTATAGCGAAAAGCACTTGCGCCTATTGTTGAAATCTGATCTTTGGATCAGATGCATGCGCTATTTATACATGACTCGTTGAACCTCCCTGTGTAATTGCTGGCACTTTCATAAATTCTAGAATGTACACCACAATTTTTGTTGTGCACACAATCTGATTACACAAGGCCTGGCAACAACATAAATAACAGATAGAATCAATGATAACATTCGAGAAACGTTCGATACAGAAAGGTGTGTCTTGTGCTGGGCGATAACTTTGAATACTTGTTGGCCGGTGAATGACAGTCCGTGGGAAAGATTAATAAGTGTGCATGGCAATATTGTCTTTCTAAACAGGCTTGGGAGTAAAAGTTGCCTACTTTCGACTTCTTCACAGAGAAGACGTGAACAAAGTAAAGAATTAATCTTAAAAGCTGTGCTTCATGTGAGCATGAGTACATGAATTTCTTTTGAGACAACACTGTCATTGAGGTCAAGCAAGAATGTATTCTTTATCGAAGCCCGGTGTGTTACATGTCGGGGCCACAAGGTGGAATGGACACATATGCAGGCATTAAACTCCATCATGTGCATTATTTCATGGCTTCTCCACAAATTCACACATCTAAATGGCAATGAATCCAGTCTTGCTTAACCACTTTTCATATATCTTTTTCTGTGGATGGTGACTGACAAAACGAGCAAAAGTACATGTGGAGAAGAAAACGTGTTTGTGGACAAACTTCTTGTCAGCATTATGCTTGCATTGCTTTATCATTTATGTCAACAAGATAACAAGATAGACAGCACAGGCATGGTAATGTCTGCAAATACCTACCATTGCATTGAGGAAAGACACTGGAAGTTATGTCTTGCAAAAGCAGAAGTATAGTATATTTTTGATAATTTGGCTCTGGCCAATTTGAATTTCCAGCTAATTTGATCCTGACTGATGGTCGCAGCTGGCACTCATACACTCCTATGGGCCAAAACTTTAGTTATTTTGATCCTGAATTTTGCCCTTACCAGATGATTCAAACTTGACATGTCGACACGAGCGCGCCTCACCCAAGTGGTGACTCCAGTGGTTGCAATCTGTCTTGGCAGTGGTAGAGGCAAGTGAACGCATTGAACGCATGTCATCTCCTGCTGAAAGTGCCTATTTTGGCCTGCACTAAGAAGATTTTCAAGCAAAAATAGATATTCAAAATGAATGATTGCAATATTTACCGAAATGTGATGCACACCTTCTCTTGCAAAAAAATTGGTTCAGAAATTACCTGTAGAGTGCAGTCGGATATGAAACTAAACTGCATTGTTATCATTTACAACATCCAAGCTTCATCGCCATTGCTGTCACAAGATGATAACAGAGCAAGTTCTCATGTATGATGATGGCAACATGCCGCTTTCATTCTTTGATTACAAAAGCCATTCAATATATAAGTTATTTTAGATTGCTAAGATAGCACCAACAAGTCATGTTACTACATGTTCTTGCTGTTCCGAAGAATCGCAAGCACTAGCGTAACCATGAGCTAGTATCTCATTTACAATTGTTGTGAAGTCATTTGGTAAATGCACAATATTAAATGTGCAATGAACCATACAGGGGATGGCATGTTGACCATAGACAGTGATAAAATGCTGTCTGAGAGCCATGGCAATGGACATTAAGTGTACATAAATTTTCGTTCTGTGAAAGTTCGCTGGTTTCATCCTTTTCTGACTGCGAGCATTGGTGGCATGCTACTTTTTCTTGCTACGCACTCCAGTGCGCAATATATTTCTGCTTCATTTAGGAGCTCTTATTTCATTTCCACGTTAGTTTTCAACTTTCAGTCCATAGAAAGTGAGTAGTACACATTCAATTTGGGGGCATGTTAGAATTGGACAAGTACTGGTAAATGAATAATCATTGTGGTTTGGCATTTATTATGCTTCTTGTTTAATTCAACCTGCTGGATAATTAAATAAATTTGGATATCTCCATCAAGGTCGAATTAATGGAAGTCGACTGTATTGCCAAAAATGATTGTTCGAAGGTACTGCTCCTGTTAGTTTATTCTAGTTTCCTGTTTACCACAGCACTATCCTTAGATTATGAAAAGGTATAAAGTGATGCATGGTGTGGTGGGTAGCTTGTTACTTGTTATTGAAGCAAGCGTTAGTGAAGCCCATAATTAGATGCACTGTCAGTCATTTTGTCATAACTCATTCGTGCAGTTCCTTGGTTGTTGTAGTGCAGGCAGAACGACAGACACATAGCAGGTACATTAGGCAACAAACAGCGCTGTTTGTTGCCTAATGTGCCTTTTTTTGTGCCCGCCGTTCTGCCTGTGCTACAACGAAGTAGAAAATGCCCTACCAACAAGGAGGCCCATATACTACTGTCATACGTATTGTAAGGTTCCACACTTACTTTCAGAAGCGCACAAAGCAGTCCCTGAAACATTCACTACTGTCAATCCTGATTGAAAAGCTCGACTGTCACATAATATATAATGCTCAGTACACCGATTATTGCACAAGTAAAACCACCATGTATACATAACTTTTTCAGCTAAACCATAATCTCATTTGTACTCAAAACTCACAAAGAGGTGGCATTCTGTGATGCATGTTGTTGAACGCCATGTTCATGTGCATTACTTGTTTGAATAAATCAAGAATAAATTATAAGTGTCATCCGCAGTGATGCCAGATTAACAAGATCACCTGAACAAGGGGGCGGCACCATATGTCATAGTTAAAGTGAAACAAAGCACACACTGTGTTTAACTGTTACAGCCAGTGGTTCAGCCAAAAGGGTCATGCATTCCTGACACACTATTATAACATGTATGCAGCATTTACTAGGAGCTGTAGATAGCATATTCAACAAGAAAAGGTGAGAGGACAAAAGCCGTTGTGTGCTTGATGATAAATTCCAGGAAGAGGGCAACGAAGAATTTTGTCTTCTGTGTGCAGTAACTCTGCATTTAGAGTGCAAACTTTTGCTTACCTGATTGTTGACCGTTTGTTGCAGCCAACACGCTGATCTTGTGACTACACTTTCTGGCCATGGTTCCTGGGTGCTGCATGTGGCCTTCTGCTCGGACAACACCCACTTTGCTTCAAGGTAACTGTTGCCCTTTAGATGTTGGCCTGTTTTAAGCTTGTGTGCTTAGGTTTATGTGCATGTTAAAAAAAAACCAGGTGGTCGAAGTTAATCCGGAGCCCCCACTACAGTATCCCCCATTACCTGTATGATGCTTCGATATGTTAAATCCCACATTTTCATTGGATTCTGTTTCCCAAAATACAGCTTTTACTTGAGGTAGTCTGTAAAAGAAATAGAATTTCTGCATTCACATATTATTGCAGCCTGACTGCAAGTCAAGTAATGATTGGTCTTCTGGTTTACAGCATAAATTATGTGTTTGCACTAAATGCGTTGTTGCCTTCACGCCTGGTTGTCTCCTTTAGTGGCTATTCGTCTGGCATGAAACTCTGAATGGCTAAAGATGGTGAGGATTAATTCTGAAGAATTTTGGAAAAAAATATATTTTTGTATATGGCTTGTTTTTCACACCCACAACCATAATTTTATACCATATCAAAATACTGTCTTTTTTGAATAATTGCACTAAGTTGCTTAAAAATCATTTTTTCATGCATATGGTAGGAAAGAGCAAAAAAAGAAGCCTGTGGTGTGATATCTTGAGTTTCTTACCACTGGCACCTACCATGTTAGTACTATAATTCAAAAGCAATTTTTTTTTCGTTTATTTTCACATCAGCTCTTTGACCAGGAGAGAAGCAAAATGACAGAGAACAATATATGAAAGGTCATCCAGACCGACCAAAATGCCACCTCAAATTGGTCTTTGTCGTTATGTGGTCTTTGACCTCAGGGCCTCCTCCTGTATATTATTCCCTTGTACTGTATCTTGTCTATTAATAATAAAACCTCATTCATTCATTCAGGTGCTCTTAGTTACTGGGCAGGATTCACGAATGTGAAGTTCTGTCTGCTTTTGCAAGTAGGACATATGCCTTTGTATTTTGTGCATTTTTCCTGTTGTCTGGTTGCACTCATCTGACTTTCTGCAGGGTATGTTGATGTTCAGTGATTGTTCAATACCTGAACAGCAGTAGATCGCTTTGGCAGCCAGAAACAAAAAAATGCCTGAATGAAAAAGAGAGCAACCAAAGTCTAGCTTCTGAAGGTGCAATCTCATTTCATAAGGAGGCTTTCCGCAGACAGTAGTACACTGCATGGAATATCCAACACGCACTTATGTTTGAGGCTGTTGCATGTGTATTGGCATTGAATGCTGGAACAATGGGGGACACGGACGGCAGCATCAGTGCTGATAGCAACATATTGTCACAATTTGTAAGACCACAATGTGTTAGAAACGTTTTTGTGTTGCATGTTCTCGTTGAAGCACAGTCGCTATGCATTAACGATTGTCTTGCTGCCAACACATTTACAACAGCAGCCCATTCTGAAGACAGGACAAGCGTCCTGTCTTCTTCTAGTCTTCATCTGTGTCCCTTCGTGCTACAAACCAAGAATGTGTCACATAAAGAGCTACCCTGCTGCCATGTTGCTCCTTTCACCACTTACTTTTATAGGACTCGTGTATAGTCTCTTATGTGAACTTATAGGTAAGTTTGCTGAGGTGATGTTCTAGGGACCAATTTACTTCTTACATGGGGTCACTTAGCTTTATGATGATGTTCCTTTCCGTTCCTCAAAAGCAAGTTGGTAATCCCGAACAGGTTGATGCTCTTGTTTAATAGGGGATGCGGCACTGAAATCCTGATTTTCATCAGGAATATGCATTTTCTAACTTTGTTTTGAATTTCTAAGCATATAAAGGGGCTCATTGCCAAGTTTGGTCATTATCTGTGTGACAGAAAAAAAGAAAATGAGCTTTTTCACCCGGCTGTTGCATTGGTTTTTGCATGTTTTGAGATCTTTGGATCGATTTTTCTGTTTCCACTTTTGGGCTAAATCGCACTTCCGGGAAAACAATTGCTTCGGAACTGCAAAGGCGAAAACTGCTTATAAGGTTGTTTCTTGGCTGATAATTTGTCGGGAACAGGAATATGGGAATCTTTAATTTCTGTATTGCTTCTACAAAAAAAAAAAAAAACCTTGATTTCTGCATCACAGTAACAACATAAAAAAAAAATCAAGTGATGCTGTTTCTACAGAAGAAATAATAAGATTGCAAGTGCTGGCCCCTGTCCTGTAATATAGGGCATCCAAAAGATATTCATTTAGAAAAATGTTATCTAACTTGATAACTTTTAAAATGATAGTTTTTCTAAGGTGACACTTATTTGCTCAATGGAACATATGTAACCTTCTTCTTTCTGTTTGCATTAGTTTAATCAAATTTACTACGTGTTCTGACAACAAAAAGACAAAGCCGAATTTTATTTAAATTGGTGTATCGGTTCAAAAAATTGACCTAGGTCATCAGCCCCGCATCCCCCTTTAAAGGCACCCTGAACCAACCCTCAAGCTTGGTGAAAAAAATTCAGTCTGCTGATAGCATACGCTCAGGAATGGAAGTTCTGCACCAATTGCACCAAAAAACTAACTTTGAATGATGTCGCTATATTTTGCAGGATGTTCATGTTCAGTGGCAATCAAGCAGTGATGGGTTGGCTAGCATTTAGCCCTAGAAGCCAAACGAAAGCAATCTATTTCAGCGTCGGCATTTTTGGAGTGAGGGTGTGCTTGGTGGTGTATTGTAAATTAAGCCGCAGGAAATCGAAAATCTTTTGTGCTATACAATGCATTACGAATGCTTCATATAAGTCTTACATGTTTGCGTATTATGCGGACTAGCTAAAGATTATTTGAACTGGCACTCTTTTAATGGGACAGTCGGGAAAGAAAGCCACGCTCTCAGCTAATGAATAAGTTGTACGGTCTGTCGTTATACATTTTAGGACTCGCTTATATGCCCTATTAGTAAATATGCATCAATTAATAGCGAACGCCATGCGTGTAACATAAAGATACCTAGTTTGCATGTGCCCGTGCAATCTTTTGACCAGAAATATCCAATGGCAACCGTGATTTCATCACTCAGATTTGTACTTCTGGTGCTCTATATTCTGCACCACCACACCATACAAAATCAGACTTTTACAGCTGCAAAACGCAAACCGGGGATGTAAAGTTTCGTCTTAGTCTACCGTAGTGGCTGAATGGTGGTCGTAAAGGATTGACTAATACACGAACAACAGAAATAGCATTTGCAGCAATGATGTCTATGACACGACTTGCGCAGATAGATTCCAAAAATTTTAAAAACCATTGTTTGGCATTCAAAATAATGGTCGCCGTTTTTTATTGACCTTATGGGGCAGCCCTAATAATAAAATTTCTGCAACATTTTGGTTGATAACGCTGATTGGAAAGCCAGTGAACACATTTTTTCCCTTTATTGACCAATAAAGTAACTTCGCATTATTCTTTGGTACTCTGCTATGCCAACTGAATGCCACTAAGAAAAAAAAAAAAATAACTGAGGGTATCATGCGAAAGGCGCTCACTGTATGTTGATGGTTGTGTTGTTCATGGTTGCCACAGTCAGTTTTCTTGTTCATTGTGCATGAATACATCTGATTAGCTAACTTTATATACTTACGTAGTCGACGAGATGTCAATTAAAAAGTTGTGGAGGAGGTAGAAACATGAGCGATAACTGGATTTAAAGCAACCTAGTATTTGAATTATCCCATATCATTATCCAATAAGTGAAGCATAATTAATATTACATAATCAAACTTAAATGTTAGTTGCTTGTGCACAATAAAAAAAAAGAACTCTTGACTAGCAATAACAAAAGCCTATTAGTATACAGTGGGTGCCCTTTGCATAAATTCCTTGGTTATTTTCCTTTCCATGGCCACATTTAGTTGACACGTCTGGCATGTAGCCTAATAGTGGCTTGCGAGGGAGGCAAATGGGTTTCCTTTGTCGGTTGTATGACTTTTTTCTTTCTTTTGTGAACGTTCCTCCACCTTGTGGGCTACCGCAGAATGATTCGCCATAACCTAATAGTGTTCTGTAAGGTCAAATAAAACACACCTTTTGTTAATTTGTCTGCATTTCACTGATGTTGAGCTTTACCTAGCATGCTCCAAAACTCGTATCTTCTGCTCCAAAATGAACAATTCCTATGTCAAATCTGCGCCAATGTGCCAAATTTGCTGCTCCCAAAGCTGTTCCAAAACTCCCTTGGCTGCTTCCATCCCTGAACGCTGCTCTGAACAGCCAAACTTTGCAGTCGTGCGTGGTGCGTGGAGTTCACAAGCAGAGGGCGAAGTCATCTTTTTCTCAAGATACTGTCTTTTCAACAGAAGCCTTCACTCTTTTCGGGTGCTGTATTTTGTCATATAGCATATTCCCATATGAGGCTGCTATTGGCCAATAGCTGACAACGATCAAGAAGGGTGTTTGGATCAGTGCACTTCTTCCTACTGTTACTGTGTATATTTATTGACACAGTTTAATAAACAGTCAAAGATATGCGAAGTTATGCTTTTCAATTTCAATAACAATTACATACTTCTGGAAGAAGCTTACCATCATCTGCTCACACTCGGTTGCTGCCACCCACATAATCACTAAACTTTTGCCAGACTGCTTACTGGTGTCATAGTTGTCAGGTCTCACTAATTTCGATTAGTTTTGAACGTTCAGCTAGCGTCTAACTACACATAACTTAAGGTGAGATCACACACACACTCACCAGCACATGCTCTCTGTTCGCTAGAAACCTTGGCGGACTTCGCATCGTACTGACAGCGCTTCAATATGTGCAAGTTGGATGTGGCTACTGTCTTTTAGTCAAGATGGTGGAGGACAAAGCGAGTCTGCGTCACATAGCACGGCCACGCAGGAGCATATGAGCGCACTCAAGCCCTGTCATGCACAAAGCAAACGCTGTGCATACACATGTAGCCGCAGCCTGCATTGTAGCGTAGATACCACAGCCGTCGCAAGGTGCCAAGACGTGTCCGCTTGCTTAGGACAACCATGTTTGGCATGCTGTAGGTGCCAAAATCTGATATAGTGGTGTCTATGTGAACATCCAAAATCAAATGTGAACTGCATGCCACAGTGATGTTCAGTAGGCTGAACGTAGTGGAAAAGCCCGGCTCAGCTGTAGCCTTCGTAGTGCAAGGCATTGAAGAAGGAGTGGGAGCACCTTGAAGGGGACCTTTGATTGCTAATAACTCTGCTTCTGCTGAACACATTAAAGTACTTTTTGCGGCTTCCTGAAACAGTCTAACTGCAAATGCATTTCTCGACTTCAATAAAAAGTGGTTCATTACCCCTTTAAGACCGTGACCTTTTTATCATCCTAGACACCCTGCAGTATACCGCGCGCAAAATTTTGTAGGTAGGCTTTTCCTCACACTTAGATCAACACAGCTGAGATAGCCATGTTCACACTCGAAGCATTGTTGATGCCGAAAGTCATGCCAGTAGTGGTGAAGTTTACATGCTCATACCTTACTTCTGACATTTCAGTTTTGTTTCTTACTTATATAAAGGACTTGGTTTGTTAGGCGGCCAGTTTGTGTTTGTGCTACATGCCTTTTTTCATTCATCTTGTTTCTTGCTTAACTACAGGCAGTGCCACAGTGTGCGTAACCCTGTGAGTATAATTAATGTCCTCTGGACTTGCAGTTCATCAGACCGGACAGTGAAAGTGTGGGACCTGCCAGCGAAGGAGTGCGTCCACACATTCAGCGAGCACACAGATCAGGTCTGGTGCACCAAGTACAACCCCATGGGGAATCGCCTGGTTTCAGTCTCTGAAGACAAAAGCATCATCATCTATGACTGCCCTGTGTAAATAAACTCTCCCATCACTGCATTTCCAATTTTCTTGCTGATTTGTGTATTACTAGGCACACTTGACAGTGGAAAGGAGATACGGATACTTTTCCCGGCATCCTTCAAGTTCACCAGACCGCATCGAATCGCAGTCGCACCCAATTAAGGTGCTCAGAAGCACGTGTAACACGATCCCTGACCTGTCAGACAAGTTGGTGAATCCCTACCCGAGGTGCCGCACATCCAGACAAGTTGGTGGCCCCCACCTCGTGCGCTGCACATGGAGCTATTGTCCCACTGCTTGACTCTTCCTGAAAGTGCAACGGGAACCTGGCACGGTACCAGATAATCTGGGTCCCGAGCGAAGTTGTTTTGCGGCTCTGAAAGGTCACTCAAAAACAACACGTCTGCCCCCCGTTGAGCGCATGCAAACCCGGAGGCAATGCTATGCCAAGTCATCCCTCGGACAGTGAAGCCCATGGAGTGAGCCCCTGAGCCGAACGTGACTGCACTTGCACGGGCACCTGCCATTGGAGGAAAATGACGGCACCTGAGCAGGCTCGACGATTGACTGAAAATGATGTGACCTCAAGACACCGAAGGGGTTAAAAGCCAGAGACAGGGAGCAGAGAGGAGCATTGCTTCATTCATTGATTTCTTTCGGGCTTCTTGCCACAGGCCGCAGCGTCCAACTTGCTGCCGGCCATCAGTGAATTTGTTACTGTTAATTTCTTTGTATTCACTGTAAATAATGTAAATAAACCTCCAGTTCTCATCTCAACATCCTCCTCAACATCGGCCAACTCCCGCACTCAATGGCAAGATCCAATCACTGGTGGACAGCGGTGAGATTGTCCTCCATATACAATAATTGGTGGCAGCGGTAGGATGAACCTTCGTCCAAGGAAATCCTAAGGAACTGGGAACAGCGAAGAAGAAAGAGCCTTCGACCCAGAGAGTTCTGAGGAACCCAGAACAGTCAAGAAGAAAGAGCTTTTGTCCAAAGGAGTCCTGAGGAACTTGGAACAACGAAGAAGAAAGAGCCTTCATCCAAAGTAGTCTTGAGCAAATGGGAACAGGGAAGAAGAACGAGCCTTTAACCCAGGGAGTCCTGAGCAACCGGGAACAGCAGACCGATGAACCAGATGGAGTGGTACTGCATCCGTAAGTGAGCGCGTGGTTTTTATCCTTTTGATTCGCCAGATTTCAAATGTTGCGTGTTTATTTTGATAGTTCTAGGAATTTGGAATTCATTGCATATTGTGTGTTTGCACAAATTATTTAAGGAAAACAGTTCTAACCACCAGTCGGGGCAGCTGCCAGGGGTCTTGGAAGGTTGCCGAGGTCATACCTGTTGTTGTGCGACGAGTTGGGAGTTGAGGCGGACAAACAGATGAAAAAGCCAGCTACCATAAAGGCAATTCAAGATAGTGGCAATGATGATGAAAGCATTAAGATTGCTTGGGCAGTGATACAAGAAACGCGTGAGCATCAAGAACGTGATTGTGAGCGTCAGGAACGGGAGAGGGAGCGTGAGTATCAAGAACTTGAGAGTGTGTGAGTGTCAAGAACGTGAGCGTGAGCAAAAGCATGAGGAGATTAGCAGCACATTCATAGGTGAACGGAAGGGGCTAGCTGCTAACGATGTCTTAGTGGACACAGAGGCCGTTAAAGGCTGTAGTGAGAGCGACGAAGTGCTGTGCCAACAAGGCACTGTAGAGACAGCTAGACCAGCTGCGAATGAATTGGCATAGTCACCGCGTGTGTGCGTCACTTGTAATGTTAACGAGGTCATTAACGAAATGCAGAATACTGTTGACCTGACAGACACGAGCACCCATGTCGAGTTAGATCTGCATGCCGAAGGGAAGTGCCAGCTGGACGATGCAGTTGAGGGCAGTACTCAGGATTGTGAGCTACATAACTCAAGGGAAGACAACTGCATGGTTCAGGGATCGGAGCTGCTGTCCGCCACTCTCGGTAGCCGAGAGAAGGATGATTTAGTTATGAATCATTTGGACTGTGCACGTGAGACGGCGATCGAGACTGACGAGTTGTGTGCCGATGCACAGCGTGAGCTGGGCAATGTAGTAGAGAGCAGTTCGCAAGAGTGCGAGTTGCATAGCTCGAGTAAAGACTGCTACAGTGTTCCAGAGTCGGTTGAGCTGTCCACCAGTCGAGGCAAAGAGAGAGTTGATTTAAAGCAAAATCACTTGGACAGTGCGGGTAGGAGAGCGGTCCTGGCCGACGAAATGTGTACCGGCCAGCATGAGGCGCGAGAAGACGGCATGAAAGGGAGTTCGAGGAAAAAGCACCGTAAAGATCGGAATGCGGTGAATAATGTGCGCATCCAAAGACGGTGACAGACGCAAAAAGGCAGGGTGCAAAGCGAAGAAAAGAAAGGTGCGGTCGTCGTTGACGACATGTGCATATCAAGCACGTTTGAGCCACCAGTCAGAAATAGACCGAGAAGCATGTTCTGCGTAGACAAAGGGCACGGGGCAGTTATGTTCCTCGTCATTCTTTTCGGAGTGTTACATGTAGTGCGAAGGAGTGCAAGGGGGCAAGATGAGACGAGGTGATAGGGAGTCGCGACGCGGTCAGTCAAATTCATGATGAAAGCCTGGCCTGGCGCCAGGACGCAAATTGGCAAGACACTGAAATGTCTTGAAGGAGCTGATAGGGTATCGGTCCTTTTGTTATTCCTGGATAGCCACAATAGCTTTTGAACCGCAACCACCTCGAGTACGGCTCAAAGGTATGACTCCATCGTAAACGTACGGAATGGGAGACCAAGATAGTTTTCGTAGAAGTGAAGCGTGTTGCATTGTTTTCTTTTCTTTTTTGAGCATATGAACATTTTCTCGATTTAAGACTAAAGTTTTTTTTAATATGTAAGGTAGGAGCTTTGCCTATGTTTTCGTTTGAGAAGCTCGGAGATTTAAGAGATGCGTTTTATGCAAACCTTTAGTTTCGCGAGCTGTTAATTAATGTGTAGATTGGCTTTTTTTTGTGAGTAAACTGAAGCACCAAGGTTACCGGTGAGAAGCCTATGGTAATGTGCGTCTGCATTAGTTAACCTTCTTTATTTTTAGAAGTGTTCTCGAAATTTCTAAGGCTAAGCACGTAGGTTTTCAGTAAGTGCATAATTTGCACTGAGAAGCGTTCTTAGTTTCCATTAGCGCGTGTCCTATGCAGACGGAAGGAAGCAGAATGTTTATGACTGGGTCGTTCGTGTGTGGTGAGGACAGCCGTGTTCTGACTTCTCTAGTAAGCGCGTACGAGACTAGTTATTGGAAGACGAATTTTTTTAAGGGTTCTGCAGAGTGCGTAAATTATGCAAGTTTAGTTGTCCGTTTAAGGTATGTGTCCTGTAGGGACTAAAGGAAGAAATGTGAGCAAGCATGATGAAACGTTTGCCTACGACGCAAGTACGCATTCTGAAGAGGGACCACAAAGCTAGCACGATTGTGATTACGTACCTGTGGAGTTGACCAGACTGTTCAGTGGCACCAGTTCATGCGATAAGTACGCACTCTGATAAGGTAAGAACAGGCTGTTCGTGAAGTTAGGCCGCTTAATTACGTTCGATTGTTTTCCTTAATTGTTTAACTTTCTCCTGTTTCGTTTGCAACGACAATATCTCTGCCCTCGGCGATATTCGGGGAGATATGGAAAGCAGTTTAAAAAAGTGGTTGGAACTGCTTTATAAAAATTGGGGAAAGGAAAGATCAGGGTTCATTTTGACCTAGTAATAGCCTGGCGAGTCAGGGGTGAAGAGCCTGTGCTTTCACGTGGTGCTGCGCTATATTGTTTAGTTTGTTTTTTGTACGTTCTCCAGGGCCCGGGATTCCGAAATTCACACAAGGCTTATCACCAGTACACTACATGTTCCATCAGCGTTCCTCATGGCCAGTGAATTGATATCACCGGCTATTCCGAACTTCTGGGGCGAGGAGGAGCTGTTAGATATGGACCCTTTTCCTGGCATCCTTCGAGTTCACCAGACCACATAGAATCGTTGTCGCACCCAATTAAGGTGCATAAAAGCATGTCTAACACGTTCCCAGTCCTGTCAGACAAGTTGGCAAACTCCCAGCTTGTGCGCCGTACATGGAGCTATTGTCCCACTGCTTGACTCTTCCTGAAAGTGCAACGGGAGCCTGCCACGGTACCAGGTAATCTGGGTCCCGAAAGAAGTTGTTTTGCAGCTCTGAAAGGTCGCTCGAAAACAACCAGTCTTCCCACCGCTGAGCACTTGCAAACCCGGAGGCAACGCTATGGCAAGTCATCCCTCGGACCGTGAAGCCCATGGAGCGACCCCCTGAGCCGAATGTGACTGCACTCGCATGGGCACCTACCATTGAAGGAAAATGATGACACCCGAGCGGGCTCAACGATTGGCCGAAAATGACGTGACCCCGAAACACCGAAGGGGTTAAAATAAGCCAGAGACAGGGAGCAGAGAGGAGCATTCCTTCATTCATCTCTTTCGGGTTTCTTGCCATGGGCTGCAGCGTCCAACTTGCTGCCGGCCATCAATGACTTTATTACTGTTAATTTATTTGTATTCTTACTGTAAATAATGTAAATAAACCTCGAGTTTTCATCTTAATATCCTCCTCAACGTCGGCCAACTCCTGCACTCAACGGCAAAATCCAATAACTGGTGGACAGTGGTGGGATTGTCCTCCAGATGCAATACAGTGTTGGCACCAGCCGGCATGGTGTATGTAAATGTATAAGATCAGGGAGCCTTGCTTAAGTGACTATATTATTAAGCATTTCTCAGATTAAGTTGTTGGCACCACAGTATCAAGCTGAAAGTGAACCAAATATCAGAACTCCCCCTTCTCCCTGTTACTTTTGCACAAACTGGAACTGAACTAGAGTCCATTCCAGAATGAAAATAAAACAATAAAATAATGGTTTTTGGCTCAGGTTGGCCACCTTCTCTGGAGCTTTTCGTACATGAATTGCCTGGACTTGTGACTTAGCTGAACTACCTCATTTGTATATGCACACAAGCTTGCTGTATATTTATAAGTCGGAGCACCATTAGTGCAATTTTCGGCATGTCTCCTTGGGAGACGGACATGCTAGTAATACACTTGTGAGCATTTGGAATTGATGACCATCAAATTGGCCTCTTGTTCCTAGCTGAGCAGTCACTTTTGATCACACTGGTATGTAAACCAAAATAGGTGCGACAGAAATGAAGTATTGCTTCCGACCTACTGCTTCTGGGGTGTGCTTCCAGAACGTGATTTTTTGCAACTACTTGTGGCCTGAAGAGCATCATCCATACCTTTTATTAAGTCTTCCATGTAATTCAGAAACACTGTTGAGTTTCAGTGTGATCGCAATTATAAGGACGCTCAAAGTGCATTCGTGCCGTCGCAATTGTCGTTATTCTCTTGCGGTGTCAATGCGCATGTGTGTGGAGCATTAGGAGATCTCTAGAGACGTTCTAGATCTCTAGAGCTATCCAAGTGAGTGCATCCTCATGCTCTGCTCAATAAGCTCTGCAATAGAGCCAGGGCAGTGTCTTGCTTCCCTCTGCTGGCATGTACACTGCGCACAAAAAAAACACTTGTAGCATTCCTGCTGAGCAGCTGTGCACATGTCACACTGCTGCTTGCAGTGGTCCGAGCCAAACAGACAGTACTCTTCAAGCTACAAACTTCGGTATCTCATGCATTATTGAGGTTCAACACCTACGATGCCTATGGCGGTACTCATTATGCCAGTGTTGTGAGACACCTAATAGCTGCCAGGGTGCTGTTTCTACTGTGCAGAAAGAGTCGCCTCACATGCTTTTGACTTTCTGGTTTCAACCAAACAAAATTTCCACTGGTAACAACTTTGCTAAATCAGTGAAAGCAGGAAGGTGAGTTTTGAATGTTTTCAGCAGCCTCGTACATTTGTTCTCGATTGGTGTGTTGCAACATTTTGATTGTGGCCACTCCATTAATTAGTGCTAAAAAACTTGCATTATATGTTTAATATAAAAAGGTGCAATGGAAAGTGTGTAAATAAATTGTAATCATGGAAGATCCCAGATCTGTAGGAGCTCTCGGATATGAAGCGATGTTTAAATGAGCAAATGTGACAAAATCCTGTTGTGCATAGCTTGAATTAATGTGCAATTTTAGGTCAAGCTAAAGTGATCTGAAAAGCAAAGCAAAGTCGAGTGCAATGCTAAACTTTGGTGTCACTTTCCGTGCTTCGCCCCTTGAGCAAAGCTGCGCTTTTTTTAATGTGTTTGCATTCTTAGGGTACTTCATTTAATTTCCAGGGGCTATCTGTCTATGTGTGTTTGTATCTAACTGTTTTCTCACCTACTTGGTTCACTGGGTAGTCCATGGTCAAATGGTAAGCGCATTGGGCTGCTGTGCTGAGGTGTTCAAAGCCAACCATCGAATCTACTTTGGTCACTGAGTATGTGCCAACGTGTACATATGTGTCTCTCTTCAGTGGGTGACTACAATGGTCGACTGCAGATGCAGGACTGGGTAGGCACCACGGTTCAAAGAAACTCTTTGACGTCAACTTGGGGCACTGCGTATGTGCCATTTGGTCTGTGCTGGTATTCAATGGACCTATATGATGCCCACTTGGGTTACTGGGTGTGTGCCAGTAGGTGCGCGCCACTCTTCAATTAACATCTTTGACGCCAACTTTGGTGACTAGGCACGTGCCACTGAAAGTGTGCCGCCCTACAGGGATAGAAAAGATCCCTTAAATTTTTCCGGTGCTTAGAGGAATGGAATCCACGTCGCAAGGTTTCCTTAAGAGGAAGCTTTAGCTCGGGTGCTCCTATCTAAATACATGTAAAAAAAGAATTCGTTTTTCTCGGCAACCACTGCACCGAATTTAACAGAATTTATTGCATTTAAAAGAAAAACTTAAAATCTAGTGACTGTTGGTTTCGAATTTATTATTTGGATCCTCAATTTTTTATTAAAAATTGGCAAGAACCGAAAATTTTCAGAAAACGAAACTATCAAGTTTACAACTGCGTAACTCGGCAAGGAAAATTGATATCACAATTCTGTGAAATTCATCTGATAGTACATCTAAAGCGTCAAAAATTGATATGTTACACATGAACCTAGAAAAATTCAGTAATATGTACATACATCTTTTGCAGAACCCTTGTATACAACGTAACAAGTTCACATAAGATATAAAATGACATCGAATTTGTCTACTTTAGATTATCTAATAGATGCTGTTTACAGAACCGCCATATCTATTCTTGATGCCGAGTTATTAATTTTATAAATGTCATGCATCTATATTTTGTTTTTTGATCTTTCGAATATTTGCAAATTATTTTCACAAAATGCGTGCCCTAAATTGAAATCCCGATTCCAGCAGTCACTAGAACTTAACTTTCTCTTTCAAATACAACAAATTTCATCAAAATTGGTCCAGAGGCTATTTAAGAAAAGCGTTTTTGCGTTTTACATGTATTTGAATAGGCCACATCGGAGTTGGGCCCGAGCTAAAGCTTCCTCTTAAGGACAGCAATCTGATGCATTAGCAGGCTGTGCCACAAATGCATTAGGTATGTGCTGCTTTTCAATGAATGCCTTTTACACCAATGTTTTAGCGAGCTGCACCATGAGAACGCTGGGTATGTGCAGCTGTCCAATGAACCTCTCGCCAACTTGGGTCAATGAAATGAGTAGGTTCCACTGAGTGTGTGGCAAGCAAGAAAACAATTCTCAGCATTCGCAGAAACTGGCACGCCACACCTCTCGTCTTGGAGGTCATGCCTGAACTTCTCGGCAGTGCCACTAGATGTCCAGCACATCTAACACGTCCAGAAAGAAGTGTGAGAGGTGTCCGGTTGTCGCATGACGCACTCAAGGTTTCTTGGCAATGGCACTAGATAATGCCAAGTGTTCTTAGGGAAGCTCAAAAGGAGAGTCCCGCTGCAGTACACACCTCATACATAACTCGTTTCGATGGTGGCAATACGCTGTGTGGCTATAGTGATTCAATGCTAGCACATTACCGTCAACAGTCATCGTGAGATTTGTTTGTTGTACAAATAAAATTATAATGCTTTTTTTATAGGTATTTTAATATTAAATGAACACAAACCAAGCTCGAACTAATTCTAACAATTTTAACTTGAACCACAACTCAAACCATTTTTGCTGAACCAGAATGATAACCAGAATAAAAAATATTTCGGCACAACACTCTGGTTAAAACCACAAAAACAATGCATTTTAGCCTGTTACTCTGTAGGTGGTTTGAGTACGGCAAAGAGAATGCATAAAAGAAAAGGTTTAGTTTGATTATGAGGCAAGCCGTAGTGGGGACACCAGATTAATTTTGATCACCTGTAGTTTTTCAACATGCGCATAAACATAATTACTCGAGCATATCTGCATTTCATCCCCATCGAAATGCAGCTGGAAAGCACATCACCTTGTGCTTAGCAGCGCAACAACATAGCCATCCTGGTGGGTAAGGCAGATCTTGCAACAAATTATGAGCACTACAATGGAAGGTTAATTATTGTATTTTTATCTTATTCGTAGAAAACTGTTCTATGAAACATTCCATGAGTGCATTTAAAACTTAACATCTGACACAATAAAATTTATCGTCATCTTGATGCAGTATAGTCAATCTTGGTTGGCTGCTGAGCTATGAAAGCCTAACAAACAAACAAGCAAGCAAGCGAGCAATTTCTGCATTCCATCCTCATTGGGATATGGTCATGGCAACTGGGAATTGAATGCGTGACCTTGTGGTCAGCAGCAGATGACCATAGCTGCCGCAGTAGGTAATGGGAAAAGGTAATTGAAGTTCTGCTTAAGCCACATAGAAATTATCATGAGGGATGACACCATTCAATAAGCATTGTAGAGATTTTTCAAAATAGCTGTTAGACACAGACATGAACAACTGGTAAATTTGCATGTATATAAAGTTCTGCCACAAGCTTTAGAAATGTAATGGGAGAGTATGAAAAATATGATAGAAAGAATGCTGAATCATTTTATTTGCATAATGAAATCTGCATTAAAAATTTGTATAAGCTAGAAAATTAAATACAGAAATATTTCGTGTGATAATTTTCTTTAACTCTGAGGAGCACTTGTATGCCTTTCCTGCAACCTTTTTATCAAACGTTGAGTGCTTTCACAAACCAGTATTGTTACTACACCCTATGGCAAATGCCAGACACAGAAGAGAATGAAGTTTGTAGAGGCAGCATGTGTTGTTTTATACTGATTTTTGACCACTGTAGGAACAACAAGGTATTCGTCAATGGCATCAAAACTTATTTAAAAAGAAATCTATTCCTTCACTGTTACTCATTAGCCAGTTTTAACACATAGTACACCACATTCCAGAGGTGCAGCTGTTGTTTGAATGCTGATATTAAGATGACTTATTTCCCAGTTCAGTTCCCACTATCTGGTTTCTTTAATGCCAATATATACATACACACATGTATTCATATAGAACTGCACCATTTAAAAGTGAATATCATTACTTCCGAGTGGAAGGTGTTTTTCCCTATCTAGCTGAATCTGCATGTGCTCAGGAATCCCCATTTTTGTGTGGTGGGCTGGTTGTGTAGCTTCACAAGGGGCTGCATGGAGGTGTCGCTCGCTTGCGGCTCGTTCCCACATAATTTTTTTATTGGTTAGCTGTTCTGACTACATCACACCAAGACTTTTGAAATACAGTGTCACCCTTAGGGCTTTTAGACCGGCGACTCGCAAAGGTCGTGTGACAAAGCTGGTCACAAATGGTCACTTTGGTCGAAAACTGATTGTTGTCGGTCAGTTGCTTGCAGCTCAACTTTTGAGTTGCATGACTGCAGTTGCAAACCTACTGAACCAATCAGTGGCGTAGGAGCAGGACGTGTGTATACGCTGATGCTTATTTTATGTGACAATGGTAGTGTGAGCAGACATGAACATCACATTTTGATATGGTGCCGGGCAGGTCACGCTTGCCGTTGTGCACATCGATTGCCGAGAGTCACTCCTTGGTCAGCAGTCGCAGTCAATCACGTGATCTCTGTCAACCGCTGGTGTGAATGTGCCCTTACAGTAGCACATATATATTTCTGGCTGGCAGATCTGAGGTCAGTCTAGAAACATTAATAACTGGCTATAGCACCTATATATCATGTTCTGCGATCAATATTCTACGTGGACTGCTATGACTTATGTGTGTGCAAATAATAACGCAGTGTGTATTCAGGAGAAGGAATGCTTGTTATGAAGATTAAATTTGAACAGGTGGCGGCACCACTGTTTTTTCCGGAAGTGTAAGAAGCATTTTGACATTGATGAGTAATACAACACCAGCACTCATGATGTCCCCATAGAATAAAGAAATGTACCTTTTACAAGTGGTAAATTGTAGTTTATCACTCATATATGTAAAACTTAATTGTGTTTGAGGGCTGCGGCTAGTCTAGGGATTCCTACAAAGTAGATTTGCATTGCCGACTAACCGAGTTCAGTTCCGAAATAGCAATATGTACGCTAACATTAACATGCTAATTCTTGACGCTTAAGGTTGAGGTTTGTTGACGATTATAGCACTTTTCTTTAATTCTCCCCATATTTATAGGTTCCGCTTAGATAAAACGTATAATGTCGTCTCGGATCCACTGTTTTAAATAACTGGAGGCATTCGTCGTCGCCGAAGCTGTACCGTACTTCGTTTCCCTTTTTCGTTGCGTATGTCAACGTAAGGAATGCAGGGCAAAGTGCTGCAGGAGAGGGTGTAAGCTTCGGCTTCTTGCCCAGAGTGTTTGAAGAAGAGCACTTATTATTATTTTGTTATGCGCAGACATAACTGCAATATAGCTGCACTGTACTTGTACAGCGAACACGCATCACGTTCTCAATTACGTACAACTGCGCGTGCATAACCACGTTCGTAACCGCGATTGTAACAGCACGCTAGAAGATACGGACACATAGCGTTCCCACCCTTGTATAATACTTATGAAATCGCATGTAAGTACAAAACTATAACCTTACGGGAACTTCCCTTGGTCGTGTTTCCCCCTTATAACATAGCGACCGCACTTATTCAAATCCGGCGCGAAGGGGATCAACACAGGCCGGCTTAGAATTGTTTTTGTAGGAACATATGTGCTTCGAGGCTGCGCATAGGAGCAATAACAATAACAGGATAGTTCGGACCACGCGATCACAAAAAATAAAAAAAGGATTTTTGCACTATGTAAATGGATTACTCATTTTTCAACAGGCCCAATCAGCCGACGTACACACAGTAGCACTCACGTGGTAAAGTCACGTGACTCTTAGGCACGACTTCTGTCCCATGATGCTTTGCGCCGCATTCTGGTGGCGGCTGTTCGCAGAGTTGCGCGAACTCCCTGTGATGATGTGCTTTCTTACGTTAGAAATTGGATTAGGAAGCCTTTAAGCAGGTACTTCTTCTTGCATAAGCCTGCATCGCCAACTAATTCATTTATGCGGCCACTTTTTGTGTCGGCCGAAGAGATCAGCATGCAGCAAAGGAGTTAGTTGCGTGACGGACAACGGGGGGACTCGCGCAAATTTCTCGGCTATCACCACACCCAGAGGAGTAAAGGAAGCTTGAGAGTACGGCGTGAGGCTTGATTGGGTATCTGTGACGAGGTGTTCAGAACTAGGGTTTGTTTTTTTTTTCGGTTTTCCTCATTTCTCCGAAAGGCTGGATCACTTTGTGGATTGTACGGCGAACGCCTGTTGTGACTGTGGCACCACGGAGTCGTCGGAGTGACAAATTGGACGACGGGTGTTCAGAGGAGTTCGCGATCATGATGGCGTGTTGCATTAGTGAAGAAGCGAAAGAACAGAGAAGAATCAATCAAGAGATCGAGCGACAACTACGAAAGGATAAGCGTGATGCCCGGCGGGAGCTCAAGCTCCTTCTGCTCGGTAAGTAGCACGGATTGCATGCTGCGCACGGATAAACTGAACTCTGAAATTACATGACAGGCTCTGTGTATGGGGCGGCCATGTTGATTTAGGCCTAAACGCTGGCCGGTACTAAGCCTATTACGGCGCCTCAAGCTCTGAATATCTGCTCAAACTTTCACACCGATCGCACCACGTCTAGGGCGCAGCCGTGTGAAGCAGCACCATGCACGTGAAGAGTGTAGTGGAAATCTACTAGGTACAGCATGCTCGTACACCGGTGTGCTAGCGCCTTATAGTACTAGAAACGCTGGGCCGGCTGCAGCAATCGCTAGAATGAACCGATTTGTTTTATTCCGGCGCTGCTTGTTTGTTTTGAGCGACACAGACGCAGGTCAGGAGTGCTGTACGCGTCCGATTGCTGTGGCAAGTTTGAGAGCGCGTCCAAGAAACTGCGCACAGCGTTCACACCTCCCATGCGATTCGTTTACAGCTCATTACGGTTTGTCACTGTTCTTTTACCGCTTGCACATTGCGCGATTGTTCGGTACCGCTGGCCCGAAGCAATCGAAGATAGGCCCAGTGGTTACACCTTGGAATGCATTTGCTAGCGTGCGATCTGCTGCAGTTCCGTGAACTTCGGCGTGTATGGAATAGCAGG
Organism: Dermacentor albipictus; assembly: GCF_038994185.2. Classification (NCBI taxonomy): domain Eukaryota; kingdom Metazoa; phylum Arthropoda; class Arachnida; order Ixodida; family Ixodidae; genus Dermacentor; species Dermacentor albipictus. The sequence continues at coordinate 164,262,197 of NC_091824.1, read as the reverse complement.
AACTCGCACCCAGTTGGTCAGTTAAAAAGCAGTGAAGCTACCAGCGAAATCGGTTTGCGTGTATTTCAACGGGGCGTCGCTATTTTGGGGCTGAAATCCCTTCCTTGCTCCGGGCGGCGCACGTGGGAGCTACGATATTATTTTTGTGTGTGTGTTTAGAAAAAAGCGCACGAGCCGGAGGCCGGCCACTGAAGTAGGCGTGGTGGGGCAGGCGGCGTCTTGGCAAGGCACGATCTCGTAAACAGCGCCGTTTGCACAACGCGAGCCAGCCGGACGTGGTCGCGAAAAAGAAAACAAGGCGTAAAGGACGCAGCGTTGAACCTTGAGGTCAGAGGTTGTGGACAAGACCGCGAAAGCGCAACCTGAAAGGGTTCTGCAAGCGTGTTCGCTTCTTTTTATCGTTTCCTGCGGGCGCGTGTTCGTAGGGGCGTAGTAAAGGCTGTCAAAACGTTTCGCTTGGCCTGGCCTACTTCAAGTGGCGCTGTGGTCGTCGCGACACGGAAGCGCACAGGCATGTCACGTTCAAGTTAAAAAGGAACAGTTCGTAAATGTCCACATCTGCCCATAAATGTTTAACTGCATGGCTGGAATATAGCTTTTGTCTTTCTAGGCATTATCGCATATCTATAAAATAGCGTGGTCATGCTTAATTATTTTGCCGATTGGTCGCATCCTGTTTGCAGCTGTGATCACGTCAAACGATAGCAGCCATAGCTCTTGGAAAAGTTAGCCAGTGACGACCCAGTGAAGGCATTAATTACCGTGTTTGGCAGTTCACATTATGGGATTTTTTGCAAGTTCAATGCACATTGGTTAAGCCTGTTTTCTAATTTTTTACATGTGGTGTTAGCTGACATTTTCAACTACAGAAAAAGAAAGTGCCAGATCTGCATATTGCACATAAAACAAAGGCGATTAGGAGTTTTTCCTTCTTAGGCACTGTCAAATTCAGTTGCTCTTTTTTAATATTCTACACAGATAAGACATCCTGAAAACAATAGCATGGTACTAAGGAAAAAGTGTGCTATTCTCTGTTTCAATGTTCCTACGGGTTTCCCCATTTCCTTTTGATGATAAGTGTGAAATAGTAGACATTCATGAATATGACATTATACCTAATAATAATAACAGTCTTTATTAGCAGAAACATGGTACTCTAGATGGCTTGCAAGGTTTCAATAGAAAGGCCGAGGGTGGCATATTAAAGCGTCCTATGGCCAGCCATCAAAAGCAGGAATTTTAAACGCTTAAAATCACAATTGCAATACTGCATGCAATCAAAGCAAGCTTATAATGTATGTTACCAGTTTACAGGCAGTTCATAGAGGGTACTGGGAAGTGTTTTATGCATTGCTGTGGTTGTGAAACGTCATCTTGCACTGGAAATTTGCAAGTGGGTGTGAAATTGTGAAGAATCATGAAAGGCTGTATAATGATTTGAAACATCAATTGGTAGGCTTCAAGTGCTTGTTGTTAATGCTTAGCATTGCATATTGTTTTTTCTTCTCTCTCTGTAAACTAGGTTTCACATTTGCTTGGGACACTGACATCTCAAGTTCCTTTGACTTCAGCATCAATAATTGTCGTATATAAGCCTGGCTAACCTATATAATACAATATATGTATGCTTTTAGGAAATCCGGAAGTACACAATTTGTGCTGTATTGTATGTTAAAGAACATGAAATGTGCTTATGTCAGTTGTTTCCTGCATTCAACCATATCCTCTTGTATTTTTGCTTTAATGCCAGCCCAGTGACACAAAAACGGCATCACTGAGAGGGCTGTTGCGTTTTGAGGCGATCCCACCGCTAGCAACCAGTTTGTTGCGTACTCCAGGGTAGCGTACCGTACTGCTGCCGTGAAGTAGCGGCGCCTGCCTATCGAAGCTCGACCGACATTACTTATTGGGTAGCGTAGCGTTGTCGGCGGGCTGCAGGCATCCGGTAGACCATGGCGACCGAGCAAGGGCGAAACGATTTGCTAGTGCGAAACTTGCACGGTTTATTCAAACGTAGTTGAAAGAAAATGAGAAGAGCATGAAGTATATCCTAAGTACATTTCGGCGCCCCTAAATAGGCTCTCTACAATCGTGGGCGGGATCTTGCTTCCGTCGATGTCACGTGACGGGCACAGAGAGAGGGCCCCTCCTCCTGCATTACCGAGCAAGGAAAGGAGAAGTTAACCCTCTTTTCGACGAATCCTGGTAGAAGGCCCTTTGTGCACAAGCTGACTGACGTTGGCCCTCGCAGGAGAAGTCAACCCTCTTTTCGACGAATCCTGGTAGAAGGCCCTTTTTGCGCAAGCTGACTGACGTTGGCCCTCGCAGGAGAAGTCGGCCCTCTTTTCACGAATCCTGGGAGAAGGTCGGGTGAAAGACCTGTCGCCCGTGGTGTCCGGCCTATTAGAAGGTAGGGGGAATGACGTGTCGCCCGTGGTGTCCAGCCTATTAGAAAGAAGGTAGGGGGAACGACGTGTCGCCCGTGGTGTCCGGCCTATTAGAAGGTAGGGGGAACGACGTGTCGCCTGTGGTGTCTGGCCTGGTAGAAGGTAGGGGGAACGACCTGTCGCCCGTGGTGTCTGACGCCAACCCTTACAGGGCCCACTGCCAAATTTCCCAGTAGTTGATCACAGTTTATGGGGTATGACAAGGGTCATATCAACCATCTTTCATAGCACACTGTGCATAAGCTGAAGAGTTTGCACAGAGTATCAGGATTGCCCAGCAAATCTTCTTCATGCTCTAACAAGAGCAGGCATGAAATGACTGGCAATGTACAACACAAATGTCTGCTCCATTTCACAGTTGGCATCTGGCACTGTTTCAGAAGCTAGGACGAAACCTCACTGCTGGCACTCGCAACCTAAGTATAGTGTATCAGATATGTTAAGAAAGACAATACATGACGATGTGACACTAATTTGATGCATTGAAACTGTAATATATGACTATAGGTTTCTGTTATGACGAACTCAAAGGGACGAGTAAAATCAGTTTGTCTTATCGGAAGTTTATATTTAACAAAATTGCTACACTGAACTAGAAACATGCTAATCCTGGTGTGGCCAAATATAGTATACAAAATAGTATGCGAAACAGCATTAAAATCAAGACAAGTTGTAAAAGGATATATTTCTTAAATTTGCATGATAAAAAGTATTGCTTATGCACTCTGATGTTACGGAGTAATTGTTGCTTGTCCCACCATGCAAATTTGTGCACAGTAATGGTGGATCCACACGACGGGCTAAATATGTCTTACCTGCGACGGACGGTGCATCACGTGACTACATGTCACGGAATCATGCCGTCTGCGCGTCGTCCGCGACCCCCACGGACAGAAAATGCCGAGCTATTTTTCGCATCCGGATTCTGCCGGTCGAATGCTGTGGATTTAGCCTATGATGCTCTATAAGTCTGCCAACAATGCATAGACGCGAGAGCCTTGCCTGAAGTGGCGTTGTTTCGCTGGTACTGCTCGCTGCATCACGGTGTCCTGCCTTCCTGCACGATGACACGCGACAGCAACTGAAGAAGCTGCTCTCTTGTCACTCGAAGCAGCCTCCGGTATTCCTCAATTTCACTGACCAACATCTCTCGGTAGAAGTGGTTTTGCATACCCAGATGCATCTTGGCTGGGCTGCTGAGCACGAGGTCGCGGGATCGAATCCCGGCCACGGCGGCCGCATTTCGATGGGGGCGAAATGCGAAAAACACCCGTGTGCTTAGATTTAGGTGCACGTTAAAGAACCCCAGGTGGTCAAAATTTCCGGAGTCCTTCACTACGGCGTGCCTCATAATCAGAAAGTGGTTTTGGCACGTAAAACCCCAAATATTATTATTATTATTATGCATCTTGGCGGTATAGTCCTTATGCCAACAATACCTCTTTCGAATAAACAAGTGCTCGTCATCTTCCAATTCGGACAAAATAACAACCATTGCGGCCACCTGTTGTTTCCTTTCAATTTCCATGTTCATTCAGAGTGAAAAACAAATATCCAGTCTTCATTACACTGATGGTGCTATTTAGAGAGAGTAGAAATAAGCAAACATTTGTAACTTACAGCCACTGAGATCTGCTTAGGCAGCCGCAAAATCTTTGAGGCTATGTTCAACCAATACAGCCACTCTAAGCCTACACGCTGAGAATCTGAGTACAACTTTTGTAAATTGTGCCCAAGCATCACAGATGTTTTGCTGTCGAAGCTTCTGGACACAAATGTAAAGCAAATACAAGCATAACTTTGAAACTTACGTGCCACGCAGAAATTGACGACGAGTTGATAGGTTCGAGGCGGACGGCAGCCGCTTCAGGCAGTGCCGCCATGTTTATTTTTCCGGCGTAATCGTCTGCTCACCCCGTCCGTCGTCTGGATGCAATTTGCAGCCGGACGAGCGGCGGATTAACCGTCTGGGGAACTGATTTTCGCGGAGCCGTCCATCGTGTGAATACGCCATAAGCAATGCTAACATTTCACTATTTAGTTTGCTTAAAAATTCGTTGCTCCCCTATTGAAAAGAATGCACCAAAGTATTCAGGGCATGAATAGCTGTTTCCTGTGAAGCTGTTCTTGTGTTTAGCTGTTCTTATGGCTCCTGAGCACTGTCCCCGCCTAGGTGCCAGCCTCCAGATGCACATCAAGGGCCTCCTCAAGGATTGTTAATGTTGTCGGCCATGCAGTTTTCCACGTCATCGTTGATGCTGATGTAGCTGTTTGCCTACATAAATACCATCTGCTTCTCATCTAATTAGTTGAGTCACCTTCTTCAAGTTTGCCTATCCAGACCTCTTGCAGGGCTGAGTACCAGGCATTAGTGGCAGCTGCTGAAGTCCAGCTTAACCAAATTAGTGTTTGTGTTAAGCAGATATCTTTTTTTTGTTTGGTCTATGGGAAACTGATGAAATGTTCGCACATTGTTCCTCTTATCTGAAAATTTTGCTTAACTAAATTCATCTAAACAGGAGCCTACTACGTATTAATAGATGGAAGATTCCGTATACCTAAACTGATGAGTCATGAAATACGCTGAGGATGGGTTTGTGTGATAATGCTTCATGCGTAGTTTCCTCAGTGCACTGCCTACGTTTGCAACCAAAACATAAGTGTGTCATACATTGCAAGCAAAAGCAGCATAAAGACATCGCATGGCTTGCCATAAGTGGAACATTTTAGTACATACTGTAAAGTTTATTCCATAAGAGTCACTAACCTCAACCATTCAACATTTAATGCCTGGATTGGTAGGTTTATATGATTACACTACTTGCATAACTTATGCAACATTGTCTACTAAGTATGAAATTGAGTATAGTGTGATTTCTTTTATGCAGAGAAGTGTATTTTGCGTATGTGTGTGTTCCATAGATCAGTAATCACTGTTTGGAATGCCTGCATAATTTTTCATTGGTAAGTGTGTGCTTGTGTGTTGACATTCCTGTTTTGTGTGCAGGCACAGGCGAGTCGGGAAAAAGCACCTTCATCAAGCAGATGCGGATTATCCATGGCGACGGCTATAAGGATGATAATGATAAAAAGGGCTTCATCAAGCTTGTTTATCAAAATATCTTCATGGCCATGCAGAGCATGGTCAAGGCAAGGGAAATGCTGAGGATCCCTTTCCGCGATCCAGAGAATCAGGTGAGGTATTAAGATCAATGAAAGCTGTTGGGGGTTTATACATTATTGGAGCAAGGAAGAGAAGTCAGGTGATGTTTCTGGTGCTAGTGGGAGCCATTTCGGACATTTCTTTATATGTAAACAATCTCGGTACAAGGCACTGTTGTATTTGTGCACCTCAGTTAGGTGGATTTTTGGTTTCACACTACAGCTGTGATCGCGGATGAATCAAGTCATGTGCAGTACGATGTACTCTGGGTCACTTCACAGTTAGCATTCACACGGCAGAGAAAAGTAGACGACAACATGTAGGACTTAACTCACCCTACCTTGCTTCCCAAAGCATGGGCAATGGAGCAAACACGGAATCCTGAATGTCTTCACTCATGGCTGTTAAGCTAACAACGTGAGCTATGCAATTGTTTCACACATTTCAATTCAATAGCCGACTTGTACTGTGTTGAAGATGGTTTCTGCCAGACTGAAGTGTTTTAACATGAGCGCCTTTGGTATCACCGAAAATTTGTTGATTTGGGATATTGTCAATTGCTTCAAGGGGCCCTGAACCACCCCTCGGGTTTTGCGAAAAACATTCAGTGGATGGTACACGCTGCTGTGAACGGCTCAGCCAAATTTTGCATTCATGCGTGATGCGTGGGGCTCACAAGCGGAGTGCGAGGTTACTTTTTCTCAACCGCTCTCGTTTCACTAGAAGCCGTTTTCTCACTCTCTCCCGTGTTCTTTATTTCGTCATAAAGCACATTCCCTTAGGCAGCTGCTATTGGCTGATCGCTGACATAAATCAAGAAGGGTGCTTGTATCAGTGCACTTCTTCCTACTGTTACCGTGGATATTAATTGACATAGTTAACTAAACGGGCTGAAGTAAAGCTGAAGTAAGTGAAAACATTGTTTTAAATTTTCATATGGATGACGCACTTCCAGGCGAAACCAACTGTCGTCTGCTGACGCTCAGCCATGGCTCAGCAGCGCCCAGAGCCAGCACGCCCACGTGCATTCAAACTATTTTTGACCACAATTTGTGAAGTCACGTGTTGTGGAGAGTGGTGTTTCAGCAGTGCAAATTACCATAATGTACTGTGCATCTGACCTCGACTCTCCCTTAAGAAAAAGGGCATGTGGCGTTTGGTTTGAAATTTCGGCTGTTTTTGTGGCACGTAGTGGTGCAATACTTCGTAGACGCGATTGTCAGTATGCATTGTATACATTACAGTTGTCTGTTTAAAATGACCAAACCTGGAGAGGGGCCCTTGTTGAAGAGCTGGCTTGTTTCAGTTTGTTCACTATTCTTTAAATACAATGAATGGGTAAAAGACAATATACAGATGTGGTTTGCTTTGGGTGGTTTTTGTCAATATGTTCCAAAGCCATTGTAGTTTTGAAACGACTGCACTTTTTTCTGAGTTTTTGCACAATGTGGGCCTTACATTAGGTAGGCTATGGATACTGACTGAAGCTTGAAACTGCACTCGGACTGCTATGCAGATGAACGTAACCACTGGAGGCCAACTGTGAACACTACTATTGAGTCATCCTCGTCACTTCTGTTCTTGTTCGACTAGCTTGCCTCGTTCGTGCCTTCCCCAAAGCTGGTTGTCCTCTATGCCATCCATACAGTTTGAAATCTCCGTCACTTTGAAGCTCTTGATGAGTCTTGAATGAAACTGCACATCACACATTCAAGATCCAAGCTCACTTATATGCAGGTTTGCCATTTTTCTCGCCTAGTAGGGATCTTCTTGTGATCGCCCATTGCTATCTACTTGGAATATGAACCCAGAAATTTCACTCTAAAGAGCCCCCCACCAGGCCCCATAGCAAATTTTGGTTATACGCTGGATGTTGTTATGCACCCTCTAAGGAGCGTTCTGCTGCAGAAAATTTTCAACTTGGCTCATGAATAGCCGAGATATAAATATTTCAGTGCCACAAACCCATGATTTCAGGAGGTGAGCTCCACTGTATAGTGAGACACTCTCCACTCCCCCTGTCTAGCCTTTGCAAGCGAAACTCCTTCCCTGTGTTCTGCCATACCGGGCCTCAAGGATTGCGTGGCGCAAACGACACAGGCCCCGCCTTCATTTTTTTCTCCTCGTTTTTTTTTTCTTTTTTTCAGCACTGCGTATTTTTGCTGATGGCATTGCGTGCGAGCTGTTTTGATTCTCTCATTTCGCGCAGTGCACGATTTTGCGCTCTGTGCACAAGGGCACATGACTAGCAGTATAATTCAGTGCTACACAAATACTTAGGTAGAACAAGCGGATCGCAGAGCATGATCACGCACTGGAGCACGGTAGAAAATGGCATAGTTTCGGTACTCGCACACGTGGCTGCATGGCCATGAGAACAAGCAGACTAAGTGGAACTCTCTTGCTTCGGTGCGAACTAAAACAACGCGCAGACATTCTGTTTGTGTGTTTTATTATTTCTCTAAACTTCAATTTCTCAATTCAAGCAACAGATCACACAAATAATAGATGTCGCCTTGAATAATTCTTGAAGTCGCGTGTCACTAAGAGCGACGTCACACTGCAGAAACGAGTACGTCACCGTCAGGTTTGGAGCGCGCTTGCCGCGAGGGAAAGGGAAAATGGCGTTCGGATTGAAGTTTCAGACCTTTCCGCAGAGTGTAGCAATGTAATTCTTTGCAAACATGATCGTTGGCGCGCATTGTATGCTCTACGCTTGTCAGCTCAAGATGGCCAGACCTGGTGAGGCGCTCCTTAAGGTCGTCTATGGAGATCCAAGCGGCTGGGGGGGGGGGGGGGGGGGGTGCATGCTTGTAATTTTTTCATAAAGTACAGCCAAAGCTGTTGAAGTGGCGGCCAGTTGGGATTTGATACGGTTTGTTAAATGACCACAAAAGCAGTTCAGGAGCATAGGGGCTTTCAGCTGTAACATACCATTGAAGCATGCTTGATCAATGCCGTGTAATCTGGTGGGGTACAGTGATGATTTTGATGCCATAGTCGGTAGCACAGTACCAGCTTGTGGAAATTAACCAGCATGCCAGTATTCGAGTGACACTTGTAAAACTTGAGGAATAAGCCGGCACCATTCTGTGGGCGCGTTCACCTGTTCTGCCATCCCTATGCATCACCCCCTTCCCACTTGCAACCGGTTGTCAGCGGTGGTGCTCCACTCGCAAGGGTTTGCAGTGAGGACTGTGCGCTGTTCGCTACTCTCGCGGCAGAGCGTCTCTTTTCTCCAGAACGTCACTGGGTGCATACATGCTTCCTCCTGTCTGCCAACACCTTTGCGACTAGGACTTGAACTCGCACACGGTGCCTTTGCCCGTGCGGGAAGCACATACTTTGTTTTTATCCTTTCCGTACACTAAGCTGAAGAATGGGTGCCTAGGGCTCCCATGAGGTCATACCACGCCGAGCCACATTTATTGGAAGCCCAAGCCGAAGGAGATTGCCTGAGCTCTCGTGAGTTGGCCCATCGTAGCAAGTAGCATAGCCGCCAGGACTTTTCCCAGCGGCTTGTCCAAGCTTGAGCCTGTGCTCGCAGCGACATGCTATAGGTGCCCCTGTCTATTTCTGCCCTCGATGCGGGACCCCATTGATTCCTGCACGGCCAGGGGACCAGGCGTTTGTGCAGTGTTGGGTGCCACCGGAGACAATAAATGGTTTCTGTTAAGGCAGGGCAATACTGTGTTCTTGCATGCGTCTCTCAGTAGCCCCTTGTGGCCTGAGCGCGTGCACAGTGGCATGCTAGAGGCGGTGGTTGGTACTCCTGTGAGACCCAAAGACCCCATACAGTTAGTAAAAAATTTATAGTGAATAGTCTCTAAGTAGTCTCTAAACAAGAACAGCATTTTTTGCAAACACCAACGAAAAACTTTCACGTAACGTATTTCAAGAGCAGGTTCCCCCTCCCCTTTAAATTCTCACAATCCAAAGTGGGGTGTGGGCCTTGAACGAGGCCAGGCCTTACACGAATACATAGGTAGTTGCTACCATGGCCTACAAGGTTACCTTGCATTACCATTGATGACAATAGCTTCCAGGTGGTCGGTCTCATTTCTGATAGGAGTTACACATTAAGATTAGTCTGCTACTCTAAGCCGTCTCAGTGCTTGACCATATAGAAAGACTCATTGAAGGTGGAGGTACTCAATGTCAACTGCATGTAATAGATTGAGATATGCTTCATAAAAATTAGTTATGCCTGGTTTTGCCTGCTGCGGTAATCCGGTGGCTATGTCATTGCATAGTTCAGTTGAAGGTTGCAGGCTTGATCCCAGTTGTGGCGGCTGTGTTTCAATGTGGGTGAAATGCAGGAACACTCATGCACTAAGATTTAGGTGCATATTAACGACCTCTGATGGTCAAAATTAATGTGTAGTCCCCAGACTTTGGCATGCTTCGTAATTGGCTTGTGGTTTTGACATGTAGAACCCCAGAGTCTTTACGCCTGGTGTTAGGCCGCAGCATTGCCTTTGTTGGTGCTTGCTGTAAATAAATTCAGATTCAAAATCTACTTAAAGAAAAGTAAATTTTTAGTGTAGTGAAGGCTGAACTGTAGCCGGTTTGATGCAACTCTCTGGCTTTTGTGTTTTGATGAAAATATTCGCTCTTTTGCTTACTGACACTTTAAGGGGGGAGGCTACCCTGGAGACCGAACTTTTTTATTTTTTAAGATATCCATATGAAACTTTCAGGGTACGTTCACACCACCGAACTATGCGAAACTGCAAAGTTTCATGCAGATATGTTTATTAGTTCCAGAGTTATTGAGGTCTAACTAGGTGATTCATGTATATGCCTGAGGAAGAGCTTGGAGAAATGCCAGCACATCGTGGGAAGCTGAAATTCACTGTGATGATCCTTTGATAGATATCCCAAAGGGCTAAAGAGCCATTTTCTTTAATTTCCCCTCCAAAATATTTTCAGACAACTTTGAATTTGATGTAGCCAGTAATGACCACATTCATTACAAATTAATAGCTTATTATAAATTAACTGCACCAGCTTTCAGAAAAAGAAGCCTGTTACCCCCTGGCAAAGTTATTCAGGAACAGAATAAAAAAAACGGGATACAAATCTGAAGAGCGGTTCTTGAGATATCGCCTTCCCCAGCACCACTACTAGCGCAAAAATCTATTCCGAGAAAACAGGCCTTAAAGTTGAACACATGTGTTTTTTTTATTAGAAAGCTCCTGCGGAGCTTCTAATTAGCTCTTGCGGCTCCAGGCACACTCAGTGTGTCGGATTTTCGCCTGGGGACAGCCGAAAGCACAGTTCCACTGCTGAAAAGCGTCTACGCAATCGGCACTCGCTGTGGAAGATCGGAAGTTCGATGCTCATGCAAGACGCATATCACGCTCCCGTGCACCGAACAACTGCACTGTCTTAGGCTTTGCCGGCATCGCGTCCAGCGAAGAACTAGCGAAAGAAAAAAAAGAAAAGCTCAGGAAATAATCTAAAAGGTAGCGCAAGGCGATAGCAGCTCGCAAGCTCATGTTGAAGTGGACGGGGCAAGGGGCAACGACGACACGAGTGCGGCCGGCGCGGCATCAAAGGGAGCAGCCGCCACCGCCGGCGCAGCAGCCAATGGCAGGCGCGCTTTAGCCAGCGGGATTTGAACGCGCTGCTTCGACCAATCAGCGCTCCGCATCACATCGCGGGAAAACGCCAATAGCGCTTCAACCACACCGACGATGCCATTTTGCAAGGCGGCAAAATGGGGCTCTTGCATTGCCCAGGGGGCGCTGCGAGAAAGGTGCCAAAAAGCGCCCTCTGGCCTAAAATGGGCTGTACCAAGCTTGGTCGTCTGCTTCGGAAAGCACGTTTACAATATGGACCCGCCACTTTCGGTTGTGTTGTAGCACGGCCTGCTGCGTATATCGGGCGCCAAAGATTTTTTCAGGGGTGGCACGCTGCGTAAAGGCAAGAAATTATACAGTCCCGAATACGTGTACGCCGTTCAAGAATTAGGCGGCGAAGTTTCAGCACGGTGTCAATTGCAAGTGAAGCGAGTCGCGTACGAAGTGGAACTACAGGTAAGGTTTGCACGCTAGCTGCTAGATTCAGGCGCGCAAACGCGGAGAAATGCGTGCTATAAATGAATCCACAGCAGCGATAAGCAGAAACGTGTACGGAACTGCTCAAGCACACGATCGTACGCGCCGCAACGGCAGCGGTCTTTCGACATGCCGCCAAACGGCGGGCCTCCTGCAATCTTTGTTGACTGCATGCCGCTAAACTGAGGCAATGCATGTGAGCTGGCACTGACATGCGAATCGCGCTGCAGCGCGAGCTCATGCGCTGCTCGCTTGATGTAGCTTTTAATGACAGTGCTCGAACATCGATGTGCTGCAATCAATATTGCCTTGCTGCGCTGCCTCAACGTGCTGGCTTGAGATCAAGGATGAGTGCATTTAACTCTCTTAACGTGTGCTGCTCGTAGAGCAGTAGTGAATTGTCATTGAATGAGCCCGATCATTTGTGCTCATTTGCACACACTTCACCACTTCGCATTGGTCGAATTGTTAATTGTCGCTGTGGCCGGGTCTCGAATCGTGAATTACCAGCTATGCCTGCTGCTATGTCGGTCTGCTGTCGGTACTGTAGGTGCAAAAGACCGAAATTTCGAACGCAGGTAATCCAGCAAGCTTCAAGCCAGGCGAAGCAGTCAGCATGGCACGAAGTTTCGCTTACTCAGTGCGACGAACTGCAGCTATGCAGCGCGCCCGACACTCTACTTGGTGAGGCCTTGAAGGAAAACGGTAGAATCTGATGTTGGGATTCAGGCCTTCTTGTTCATGGCAGCCCACGACACACAGAAGTAATGACGGTGATGCCTTTTCGAGGCTGGGCTAGGTCTCTCCGGATCAGCATCACCGATTCCTTCTGCTCCCAGCATTACGTCCCACGGCACACGGAGAGTCCGTTTTCGTTAATGTATAGGCTGCGGCGAGCTCGCAGCGTGGTCGACCTGGTTTGTGAGAAGTGACAAGCCTTTTCGCACTCGCAACAGGGCATAAAAAAGTGCGAATTGACGCTATACTCGGCCTAGAAACGTGCTTCGCCACAGCCAGGGCTCAATACGACCCAAGCTGGCATGACCCAGATGTCGTTTCCCGCACCGCCACCAGGCGCCGCTACTATACCTCAAACTCCAGCGCAAGTCGCCCATAGAGACAAGGAATTCACGGTCAAAACGACACCAAGATGGCGCAGGCAGGCCGCATGGGCCGGGAATGGCGCGCGCGCGAAGTTTGACTTCATTTCGGCATTTGCGCGTGTTTTGTGGGCCGTGGTAGCCTCAAAAGTAGCGTTTTTTTTTGGTACTTTACGGTTGAATTAGGTGCTGATAATTACAGAACAGGTAGTTTGTGACATACCACCCAAAAATATGGTTTTGCAAGAATCGACTTTCTTGCGATTTTTCGATTTTCAAGGGCCGCATACCCCCTTAATCTTCCATTTGAACTATTTCCTCGTCTTCTTCTGCAGGAAAACGCAAACCTGGTGATGTCCGTAGACTACGAAACAGTCACGACCTTTGAGAAGCCCTACGTGGATGCTATCAAGCAGCTTTGGGCTGATGAAGGCATCCAGGAGTGCTACTATAGGCGCCGCGAGTACCAGCTGACAGATTCTGCCAAATAGTAAGTTTCTGATTTGTCTATTTTTTTTAATGTTATAAGGGGTGCACTACTAGTGAGATCACATTGATTGCCTGTGATGCTGTATTAAAATGGCTTGTGGAGTTTGTAAGCATCTCGATACAGCTTTCTTAAACCGGCAATAGGCAAATTACATTATAGTCAGCATGCGCACAGCTACCCTGCCAGCACAGTGAGGACAGTGGTCCTCTTTACTTTGCCTCTGAGAAGGCGACATGTTCCATGCAGCATAATACAAACGCTGACTGGTAATTCAGACGTGACGGAGTCCGCCAAAATTGCAGAATTATCGGCAGTCTGAAATACCGGTGTCACCCAAAAATAGTGAGTATTCAACAAATCGCAAAAAAAGGTGTGCCATACTTATGGATCATTACTTCTGGAGATACCTTCAGTTTCATGTGCCTATGGTGCAAGACACACAGGTATCTGCCGGAGACTGTATTCTTGGCACAGTGCCAAGTGTGCTAACTCATCACAGTGCGAAAACACTACTACCTGTCCACATGACCAGTACTAGCCACTCAAAATGTTGCGAAAATGAAGGTATCTTTCAAAAGTGATTTTTCAAGAGTGAGTGAGTGAGCGAAAACTTTATTGAGCTCTAGTAATAGTGTTCTTTTGCGGTTGGGGCAGATTCTTCAGGGGAGTCTTCCCGGAAGTTTTCGCCCGCTGCTTCGTCCATCCTCTATCATAATGGTCCACTGCCCTCAGTCCAGGGCTCTGCTGGCTTCTGCTGTCCTTTGTGCATGCTGAACTAGACCTAGCTGGTCTTCGCAGCGGCTGCTGGACAGCAGTTTCTCCCATTGCTTTGCACTTGGGTTAACATGCCCATGTTATGTTGTATAATGTAGGTTTCTCATTGCGCCATAGACATTTGTCCTTATACAGTGTCGGGTTAGTTGTCTCCATGTAACAGCTTCTTCCCTGCTAAGGGACTTGTGTGGCTGGGGGTACCGCTTCCTGCTGCCTCTGTAACTGTCTAAAATGGCCGAGTACTCTCAGGGTACAGGCGTGGGTTCCTTGAGGCTGTCGACGTTGGACCCTCGGTAATTGGTGTACTCTCAAGATATCCTGTCTGCCTCTTGGTTCCCTGCCACCTCTGTGTGTCCCAGTACCCACACGATCTTGTGTGTGATCGCTTCATGTGGTTCTGTGCCTGTTTGTTGTTGTGTTTCACAGACTGCTGAGCAGAGTATGCGGAGTGCTCGGTGACTGATTCTGCCATGCAAGTAGTTGCGCCAGTCCGTTTGCGAGTCCGAGAGTATTGTTAGTGACTGTCCGATTTGATCGCCCTCTACTGCTGCTAGAGCAATGGCCACTTCTTCAGCCTCGACTACTGTGGGTCTTGTAACAAAACACTGGTTCTCTCTCATAGCGCCGAGTCGACCATCGTTGCTACTGCATTCTTGGTTCCCCTTAGTCCGACCATTGTCTTGGGGAGCGTATGCTTTCTGGAGGTATTCGGCCATTGCCTCTCTACGACCTTTATGGAGGTTGGAATTCATGTGCCTTGAGATTGGTGCTATTTTAAGTGTGCTGCGGTACTCCTCAGGGATACCTTCGGTCCTCGAGCTTTCCCATATCTGCTTAACGTAGCCAAATCTCTAGAGGGGCGCTCGGCCTGTAGCTGTGTCCTGTAGTCTGCACATTTGGGCTGTGAGTTGTGCTTCTCTCAGTTTTGTGAATATGTTCTGCAGTCTCAGGGCTGGGAGATTTTTGGTTGAAGTGTTATGGGGTAGGCGGAGCGCAGTTTTACGCGCACTTGCGTATTATCAAATCCGCCTGTTGGATTTTTCTCTTGACGTAGCTGTGGTACGGGAGGCCGTATGTCATATGGCTGACAACCAGACTTCTGACTAGCTTGAGTGTGTCTTCTTGCAAGCCATGTCGTCTGTTCAAGACTCGCGTGATCATGCGTACGACTTGGAGTTTTTATGCCTTTAATAGCGTAAGGGTGTGGGAACAGTGCTGGTTTGACTGTAACCACATCCCTACGATTGTGTGTGTGCGGCATATTCTTTGGCTTTTGCCGTGATCTCGGTGATCTTGAGCCTGAGTTTTCTGTCATACTTTTGCTTCCTGCAGCCCCTTGTGAGGCCGCACCTATCTTCCCAGAGTCTAAGTAGCCATCTGTCCACCTCGAATGTTTCTGCTGTTCTGTTTACCTTCTGGATATATCTGTCTCGCGTCTCCTTTAGCATGTTTCCCCATGCCCCTTGCATTCTTATGCCGGGTTGATCGCTATCGCATGCTTCTCGGAATACATTCCAGTTCGTTATCATTGCCCTGCTCATCTGGCGCCTCATCCTGTCTGAGGTTATCCGTGTCTTGGGTTTGTGCCTTCTTCCTGATGTTTTTCAGTGTGTTTTTGCTTGGGTATGGTGCTCTTGGTTTAAATGAGCTGTTCCTAGAATTGTTTGCATCTGCTGTAATCGTTGCATCATCTGCTGCGTCATTTGCTGCATCATCTGCTGCATTTGGTGTTGTATTTCTTGCTTGAGATTCGAACTATCCTTTTTGCTCATTTGTGGCAATGACTCTATTTGTGGCATGTTCAGTCACGAAGGGCTAAGAGACTTCAATTCTCGCTGCTGCTCTCGGACCGTGTTCGTGAGCTCCTCAATTCTGCGTTCTAGCTCACTTAGTTTGACGCGGGCAACTTCTAGTTCGTGCCTGAGTGCCTCTTTCACCCGCGTCTTTCTGTTGAAGAGCGCACTTATTTCCGTTGTTTGTGTTACAGTAAAAGATCATTAATTCGAACTTCAGTAATTCGAATTTCGGGATAATTCGAACTGTACGATTTGGTCCGGCCAAGCTCCATAGAAATCCATGTATAAAAAAGCCCATTAATTCAGACGTGAGTTGGTTCTGCACGGTTAATTCGAACTACGCGCCGCCGCGCCTGGGCGGTGTGCCGCCTGGCACATGGCCAGAGCAGGCCTTGTCGCGAGGCTGCAGCAGCTGAGTTGCCTCCAAAATGGGGAGAGAAGGAAAAAGCGGGTAAAACCGGTGCCAGCACCCGGCGCAGAGGCTGGAGGGCAAGGGGTGACAGCTGTGGCAACAGCTACGCCCTCTCTCTACCTCCGAGAACTGCAGTTTCCGGTTTTGAGCCGCCGATCTCAGAGGCCCAATAATCTTGTCGTATAGCTGCAGTTGTTAACCGATGGATGGCGCAACCAGCACAAAAAATACAGCGATTCCAGTACATCGCAGCGCCGCTAGCGCTCGAGAATTGAACGAATAGGAGGAGCCTTCGTCAACGTCTTTGTCCTGAACTCGCGGTGGTCTCGGCTGCTTTCGGCAGCCTCGAGTTTTCTGGTTTTCGGCGCGCTTACGACCTTTGTTGTGCAGATCGCTTGAAAAGTTAGGCCTCGGTGGTGTGCTTCGCCGTGCTGACGTGCGGTTTCAGAATGGCGTGCGCCCGCGGTAAATACTGCGCCAAAACACTGAAGGATAAATGCGACATCTTACGGGAAATGGACGCCGGAGTCTTGTCACGAGTGGCCCCGTCATATTGGCGAAGGCAGCGGACTTCGCCCTGCGGCTGGGCTACGACGACTTCGCAGCTTCAGATGGGTGGCTGCACCGCTTCCGTGAAAGGCGCCATGCCCTGCTGCTTCCTGGTCGCGGTGTCCTGTTTTTCTTCATTGCTTTCGTTAGTTCGAACTTCGTTTAATTCGAACTGAGATGGCGTCCCCTTGCGGTTCGAATTAACAAGCTTTTACTGTATTATTACCCAAATGCTGAGCATTGTCGGAAGCAACTGCATTCCAGCTTACCTTGCTGCTGCGATGTCTCCCCTTCCGAGCTGAACCAAAGTGGCCGTATACCGCGCATGGCTGTGACTCCTGTTATTGCATCTGCTGCCGTTGCTGCGGTTGTCGGTGGTGGTGGCGAGCCTGGCTTGCTGGTTTTCAATTTTCTTAAGTCGGTTGCGGCAGTCCTTCGACCCGGTGGGGTGGGCCTCGCCACGGACTACTTATTTGGAGGTGCAGGAATCTTTGGTTGGCGGCTTCTGCATTCCGCACTGGCTGCACACGTGTTTGATGTGGAGCACAGGTCGGAACGATGTCCCTGTTGGAGGCATACGTAGCACACTTGCCTCGTAGGGCAGTACGGATAGCATGTCGTTTTGCCTCCTTAATAGATGACATACTTCAGTACGGTGGGCCCATTGAAAGTGATGACGGCTGTATTGGCTTTCCCCAGCACTCGAGTCTGGGGTATGGTCACTCCCTCGGTTTGGACTCCTATGTGTGTCTTGAGCTCCTCGGGCGACTTTCCCAAGTGGATGCCGTGAATCACGCCACATAAAACTTCTTCTGGGGCTGCCACATAGGCATTCATTTCGTAGGCCTGTCCCACGAAGTTGAGGCTTGCGATGCGCCTCACGAGCTGTGCAGCTTGCTCATTTGGGGTGCTTATGATAATCATGTTTGATCTTGTGCAAAGCCTTGTTTTAGGTACTCGTCCTTGCATTGGTGGCCGCACGCATCGACGACAGCGCGGACAACTGGTGCGTCTTGAGCGATCTCACCACCAGTCCTCTTTGTATTGTATGATGATTTTGTAGTCGTTTCAGGGTAGCGGCAGCATCCTCTGCCTAGGCTTGCACTGCTCTCTTGATCCACTGTCGTTGCCAGTGGTGGCTAGGCCTCCATTGGTCGGCTTGCTTTTGCTGAGTTTTCTCCGCAAGGATTACAGTCGTCGACCGTTTATTCGGACCTCACGGGGACTGCGGAAATGTCCGAATAAACAGGTGTCCGAAAAAGCAGATTATGAAAAAAAAATGAAATCCTTTATTTCCACGCACTTATTCGGGCTCGGCAGTAGGCTTGAAGGAAAATGCTGTTCCGTTTACGCGCAATCAGATAAGCCTGAGTCTCGGAGAGGATCGTACAGTCACTGCTTGTACACGCTCCGCATGCGACGGTAGCGTAGCACATGGTGCGTCAACTTCCGATTCGGTCATCGTCCGGCTGTGCAGCAGAAACCTGACGAATGATCTCGCCGTCGTCGAGTTCTGCGCATGTCAGTACAGCAGTGTCGGCACCTGTGAAACTGTCAATGAGACGGTGTCCGGAATCGCAGTGCAACCACTGCGCAAGTCTCGGCAGAACATTTTCCACGTCGGTAGGGAGCACATCGGAAGGCGACAAATCTTAAACCTCCCGGCACCCGCTTGCCGGCATTCCGCAGCGCAGTCTGCGCGGGCACTGTCGGCGCCATTAGACACTTGACGAGATGTTTCCGTATGCCGCGTTGGATCACCGAAACCTCGACACAGCACACAAAGCAAACACCACCGTGCTGACAACAGTCATACAAACGAAAAAACGCGGCCTGCTCGCAGCGTCGTGTGCGAAGAAACAAATCAGCTGCTGGATTGTCTTGACGTGGCTTACTAAGCTGAAACCGGAACTGCTGCAGAGCCACTCTATCGAACTAGGCAAAAACGATGATGATGAGTGGGGATTTCCAGTAGCGCCACTTCGTGGGGCAGCAAGGAAGCTCCGTTCAAAACAAAAAATGGCGTTCAGCAAGTCGAACCATGCACCGGTCCGAGTCGGTGCATGGTGCTCTCGACCGAGTTGGCTCAAGGAGTGTCCGAAAAATCAGACGAGAGGTTGCAAGGTGTCCGAACTTTCGGCAGTTGTTATACATTATGGTCTATGGGGAGAATGGCGGTGCCGCGAAGCTGACCGAATAATCGGGCATGTCCGAATTTTTGGAGTCCGGAAAATCGGTCGGCGACTGTATTTTAATTGGCCGGGCTGGTCTCCATCGTGTTTTGTTTTCCTTGCCGCTGGAGCTTCTTCTGGCGTTTGGTCTGAACCAATTCCTAGCTTACGTCGTTGTAGGGGCCGGGCAGCTCTGGCGTGACATAGCCAACAACAGCCTCGAAAATATGAAAGGCCGACACTTGCTCGTGAGAGTCCACATACAGTTGCTGACCGATTTTCTGGACCCGGCTGGAAACGAAAAATAGTCCGAAAATTGAACAGTTCAAAAAATTCGATCACCAAAAAAATTTTTAATATATATGTATTACGCTTGGAGTGGCTTTAAATATACCTAATAATGTTTTGCCTCATACTGCAGTTGGAGGCGATCATATTTACTTGGATTTGCGCAAGAGTGAAGTCTCCATACACAGTCGACAAGAGCATCACTGCATTGGCAATCTTTTCCAATGGAGAACACCATGGAGATTGAAAAAATGAGCCACGTTTCTTCACACCACGTGCCTCTCGTGAAGGCACAGGAGGTGGTGCCGAGCTCACAAATGCGAAGCCGCACAAACACGCACAAAGAGGTGGCAACGCCTCCGAAATACACTTTCTCTGTGGACGAAACACGTGCAGAATGGCAACTGAAACTAACAAAAACCCTCGGCTCACGCACCTAGTGATTATAACGATAGTGCTGACTGAAAAGAAAAAAAAAAGTCCCATGGAGCACTTTGTCAGCCAAGGAAGAGCGAGCATGGCCTCTGAGACTAGAGGATGGCACGCACTCTCTATTAATAGCCTTTTTTTGGCTGAACATCACTCGAGCGCAGCTATCAAAACTATCAGTGACGTTGCAGTATTGCAATTCCTTCGAAGGTAAAGCAATGTATGGCTTGAACAGACAGTTATCTCCTAAACTATCAGTCATCTCTGCCTCGATAATTTCATGCATCACTTGGCAGTTAGCTTCTCCTGACGATGGTGTATTCTTGATAGATTGACACGTAGCTAGATTTTTCACCAGTCTGTGCTTTGGCCGGAATTGGAAACGGCACTAGGATCATCACTAGATGTGCACTTTACGCTTTTTGTCATGGGTACGTTCGATTCGCCTGCACCACTTGAACCAGTTCGCGAGGTGCTGCACCCTGCCATTTGTTTCAGCGGTGCAGCAATGGCGCCCGCAGAACCACGACGTTCGTTTCAAAAGGTGCAGGGCTGGTTCATGATTTTGCTGAACCCGCTCCACTATCGGTGCCGACTTGGTGCAGGCATACAGGTGCGAAGCAGCGGCGCTGCAGATGAAGCAGCACACGGGCGCGAGCACCGTTAAAACCCCGCTTACGCACGTCTGGGGTGTCTACGCAACTGTGGTGTGCATTTACGCCCCAGAAACCAATCATACCTGCAGTTCAGGACCTCTCAAACATTAGTCTGACATAGCATAATGCCTACACTGCGTCTGCACCTTTGCATTCGTTTCGAGTGATTCGATGGGCCTGCACCTCCGGAATCGAGCTGCAGTTTCTGAACTTCTCGTGAACCGCCGTGAACTGGTTCACAGTGGTGCAGGCGAATCAAACAGGCCCATGTCATAGCAACACACCCAAACAGCCACATTATTGAGCCATTGATAGAGTGCACCTCCCATTTTGGAGGCTGTAGAGCGGTCCACTGGGAGCCAAGCTAGCATGAAATCCAACATGGTGGCCTTACGATCTCTTATGTAGGTTGAAACGAGTGATATAGTCCCAAAATCGAATTTTCAGGCCTAAATTCAGTCGCAAAAATGCATTAGCTCTTTGTGAACCCAGACGACTCATTTATGAAGTCCGGAAAATCCATCAAGTCCGAATTTTCGAAGTTTGAAAAATCCTTCAGCGACTGTCTTCTGCACATTTAATATTGAAGGTTGCGTAATCCCGAGTTTCGGTGACCTATCGAGCGAGAGACAGATGAAGCATTTGCTCCTCGCTGCCGGCGCTTTTCATAGTGTTGTCCAAGTGAGGGCGACGCTATCAACCGTGGGGGCGGAGTGCACGCGAAAGTGTGGCTCGCTTTGCTCAATTCGTACTGCCTATGCGACAATATTGTGGACGTGGCATGAAAATTTATCATTCATTGCAGACTGCCAAATTTCTAAAAATGAGCTGTTTTCTCATTCAAATTAGCTTTTTTCGATTGCCCGATAATTTGGAAAATTCTGTGGCCACTTCCCATGTATGAAAAATCGTTTGGTGACTACTTATTTGCATAAAAGGTAGAATTTCAATACAACAAAATTTCTGTATAATGAAGCAAATTGCTGATTTTACCAACATCGTTATATTGAGCTTTAACTGTATAAAGCCTGGGATACATGGAGCGCAGCGTCCAGGCGACGAAATATGCCGGCGGCGAATGCTTGCCCTTGGGCGTAAAAAAATTTTACTCCCACCGGCTACCCTGTCCGATTGGAAAACCGACGCTCGGTGATAATCGCCGGCGAAAGTGGCGGGAGTGCCTCGCGCACTCACCTCGCGTCGCGGCGATCAATCTCCCTTCGACTTCTGGCAGCTGGTTGGTTTTTGCTTATTTTTGGTTTTGAGTCGGGGCGTCCGTCGCGCGGCTGCGCTGAAGCGACGAAATGTGGGCATTTGGGCTAGTTTGGCTGCGCACTTTCGGGCTCTCTGCGCGTGAAAGGGATGCCGTTGATCATTACAGCCGGGTATTGGATATTTAAGAGTACAAATCTGTGTAAACTTATTTTTCGTCTACAAACTTAAATGAGGGGCTCATGAAACAGATGATAATTATAAGTGAGGAGCAGTTTTCTTACCAACCCGATCGAAGGTTCCATGGCGCAAAATGGTGTGTGCATTGTACTGTTTTTCTTATTGCCTTGTGTGTGTGTGATGCCGCCCATATGGGTTCAGGTATAGGGTACGTAAACGGCTTGTCATTCGCAGCGCCCAAGCCTTCTTTTTTCTTTTTTTTCCGCTGTCATCACGCGTGCTCGCAAAGGTTGGTTTTGTGCTTCTTCGGTGAGAAACCAGCCCTGCTCTTCAATAACGACAAGTCCCTTTTGCTGCCCGAGAGCCTTGAAGGAAAAGAGCGATGACAGATTATAGCTAGAAGCCGACCACGCCTGGTCTTGTGGCTGCTTGCATCTGCATGGGCCCAGGTGGTGTACGAAATGCCTAGGGCATTGAGAGCGAGAGCAGCTGAGAGGCCCATTTCACGCCAAATACCGATAATTCTATCCTCTCCGGCTGCAGTAGTAAATGCTTGTTGTTGGAGGAGGCTTTAAAACAGGAACTGAAACTGAAGTAAACATGAGTAACCACAATGTGCTCTTACACAAAGTAAACTAAAGTCAGTTAGAAAACCACAAATCCTTCTGCCTGTGCTTCGCGGTGCCGCCGCTCAACGTAGCCAGACGGCGCAAAGCTAGCCCTCTAGAACGCTTGCAGATCGATTAAATGTGTGGAAATCGTTTGTAAGCACCGGTGTGAAACTTTTGTCCAAGTTGTTTAGTCATTAAAGGCAAACAATACAATAAGAAGCCTATTTAGTATTCTTTTCCTTATCCAAAAACACATTCCAAGAGTCTGGCGACACGAGTGGCGGCATCCGCCTGCCTTTTGCTGAATGTAAGCGATGCCAGCGAACCATCGGTGTCGTCCCGATTATGCCAGTAATTATGCCAGTTTCCGAAAGTAAGGTTTTCTCAATGCAGTAGTGTTACGCGGTGAAGCGTACGTGAAGCATTACGGTGAAGCTTAACAAGTGTGGGAAGGGGCAAGTGTCACGAGACCCAGTATGTATTCCTTAAGTATACACGTGTGCACCCGCCATCTCCTGTTCCAGTGTGAGCATCGACATGCCTAATAAGTGTACTTGCAGGTCTTCAGAGGTTTTCGGATGCACCTGTGGGGATTTGAGCCCTTACGGGCAGTGAAAGACGTGCATTCATTTTACAGCGAAGCTGTATTAGCCACAGGAATTGCCTACAGGGGCGCTGCGAGCGTGACGTCAGGGCACGGACTCGTGCTTGTCGTCTGCTGCAGTTTGGGCGGCGTCCGGGCGCACTCTGCAGTGTTTCCATTTGTTCGCCCAAGTTCCCTATGCTTGCATATTTATGACGGTTGTCTCAAATATATTTTCACAATCCGTATTTCTCAAAGGTGCCAGTCAAAGAAGCTTGGACCAGCCCATTGCAAGTTTTTCGTGTGGATCTACACTTTACAGTGGTAGCTCAAGTAAATAATAAAAGCATAACCACAAAAACAGTACATAAGAATCCAATTAGGATATCATACCTACTGTGATGCAACAAGCATCTCGCAAACGCTGGCTATATATGATTTCCGCAACATTTACCTTGATTTTTATCCACTAGAACATGTTTGCTCACAATTAGTAGTTCATGGTAAAATATAGAACTTCACACTTCTGCACAGCAACGCTCGGCAGTAACACGAGGACTTAACTCTGCAGTTTAGGTTCTACCAGCACCAATTGCTTGCACCAATTGTTAATTTTAAGCCGCGGTAATTTGAAGTAAACGCAATTAACGCTTGCAGCTGTTTGCAGCGTACAGAAAAGAATATACCAATATTTATTGCCTTTTCCGTGCTACACGTTCAACACTTACTCACAATTTACTGGTATCTTTTGATTGAGGAACAGACATGACGAATCTGTAATGCGAACTGACACAGGCTGTTCAACCAAAATGTTTGAGTGAACTATGTCTTTTGGACTGTAGGGCTGCAGCCAGAAAGAAGCTGAAGCCTCACTCATTAGTAGTGTTGAAGATATCATTATTCCCCAGTGGAGGTCAAAAGTCAAGAGAATTCGTGTGAGGCTTGTGATGTCTTCCTTATAAGATGGGTATGCGAGGTTTTCTTTTACGTACTGAAGAAGTGTATAGTTCTCAGTTTGCATAATATAAACAACGCAGGGTCAAGACGTAGTGAGGCAGAAGGCCTCACTACGTCATTTCATTTTCATTATCAAGGCAGCCTAAGCTGCGCCATAGTGCCTCAAGTATACTTTAGGCATTGCAATTGGCACTGTAAAAAACTGCATCACAGTTTCAATTCGAAGTTGAAGTGAACAGGTTGGTTTCGAGAACAATGCCTGCCTTGCCATAATGACAGTCAGTTGCCACCATTGCATCAGGAGTGTGCCATAGTGTCGATAAAGGCTACTGAGGACCACTATGAAAGCCACAGTGATAAGATATACATAACGTCAATTGATTGGCTCTCGATCTTAATTGCGAAACTTTTCTTTAAGGTGATTGCTGCTATGTTATTAGTGAAGCATGTACATACTATACATGACGCGCCATCAGGCTAACAGCCATGAGCAATGCATATTCTAGGTGCCTGTTTCAGAGAACGATGAAAGTAGCAAACTTTTTCATACGAAACGCGCCTAACTCATATGCATTAATAAAGTGGCCGTATTTCACTAAAACGACTCACCAGAATAGTAGTAATCGTGATGAAAGCTTCGCTGGACAGTGTCCTAACACGGATTTATAATGGTGACACCATATAGCAAGATTTTTCTGCTATATAAAATGCAATGACTCTCATAGCTAAGTACTAAGGGAATTTTAAGTACTTAACGAAGCTTCACACAGTTCGTGTGTTGAATTTGCAGACATTCTATTTATGCAAAAATTTATGGACAGACATGGCGCATATTTGGTTCATATATTTGGACGTGGTTCTTCCACCAACATTCCTGTTTTACCAAGATTTTGCAGCACTGAAATGCTTCCCATTGATGTAACTGCTGAAGGTATCGCGAGCCTAATCAATAAACTAATATATCTAGCTCCCCCGGACCTGACAACATACCGGTGAAGATACTAAAAGCCACTAACGTCATTTATAGCCAGATATTACAAAGCATTTTTACCCAGTCTATAAGCGTAGCTCGGCACGGCGCACTTCTTCTTCCTTACAGAGGGTTCTGTGCCTAAAGACTAAAAACTAAGCAAAGTAACCCCCGTCTTTAAATCTGGTAGGTGCTCCGACCCATCCAATTATCGCCCGATCTCACATGTATTGCCTGTAAACATTTAGAACATATATATTCCCATATAGCGTCCCACCTTGACAGAAATTCTTTTTTCTTTAGCAAACAACACAGCTTTCGTCCGGGCTTATCATGCGAAACACAACTTTTTGAATTCACCACAGATAACATAAACTTAGATTCTTCATTTTAGACTGACGTAATTTACTTAGACTTTTCAAAGGCTTTTGATCGTGTCCCTCATCATCAATTAGTGTCCAAACTTTCATGCCTTCACCTCGACCCACTAATCCTATCATGGATCATTTGCTTCCTGACAGATCGCCTCCAGTTCACCTGTGTTGGCGGTCACTGTTCAAATACTACCAAAGTAATATTGGGTGTACCACAGGGATCCGTCCTCGGCCCACTCCTTTTTTTAATATACATTAACGACCTCCCAACAAACATATCATCCACAATACATCTATTCGTCGATGACTGTGTTATTTACCGTCGTGTCACTACTAACACTGACCAATTTCTGCAAGATGACCTAAATTCCATTGGCAAGTGGTGCTCACGCTGGATGATAGAACTAAATGTCTCCAAATGCAAGTTAATGTGTGTATCACGTAAACACACTATATCTAAATTTCCATTCTCTTTAGGCTCTGTGAAATTATCTGAGGTCGGCAGTTACTGCTACCTTGGCATTATCACCACTAACAAACTAAATTGGTTGAACCACGTTCTACAAATAACAGCCAATGCCTCAAGATCCCTTAATTATATAAAAAGATCCCTATCCTTGTCTCCTCCGTCGATTCGTAAACTAGCATATGAAATTTTCATCCGTACCAAATTAGAATATGCGTCTACAATTTTGAATCCGCATCAAAAGTACTTGATTGACACTTTAAAGCTACTCAAAATCGTGCCTCCCGTTTTATCTTATCGAATTATGACAACACTATCAGCATTACTAACTTGGAGTTATCTATTGATCCACCCCTTTTAGCATCAACCCGTATAATTTCGTAACTCTGCCTATTCCATAAATTGTACTATAACTTTCCTGACCTTCGTTCCTCGCTTTTATTTCTACCTGTGCGCTCATCACATTGTCTATTCAATTCTTATGTATCCAACAGCTTCATGGTTCTACAAACGCTTTCAACAAATCCTTCCTTATCGTTGCAATAGAACAATGGAACTCGCTACCGGAATCCGTTGTTGTAGAGCGAAACCCTTCAAAATTTCGAGAGTTATTAACCACCCATATTTGCAACTAATTATGTAAAAACCTGTTCTTTTTGTCTTTTCAGTTGTTGCTTTCTTTTATGTAATACGCCACATGGGGCAATAATAAATGATGATGATATATGCATTGCAAAATTAGGAACCCTTTCAACGCTACATAGCTTGTGATTTCAAAGCCGTAAGTTTTCTCTGCTCACGCGGTTTTGAAGAAACAGGTTTGGGCATGACAGCAGAAGGAAGCCAACATATCCTTCAATAAGCACGACTTTAGCCAGCAATACACCAAGCATGCACGAAGGAAGCGAGCACGTGCAGCAACCAAACAAGCCAGAGCGAGCGGCATCCTGGCCATTACGTCACTCGCAAGAGGGCACCATTCTAACTTCTCACCGCTAATATGCCTAGAAGAGATGCTCGCGGTCTGACCACAGAAACCCCCTTAAGCTCATACCCTTCTAAGCAATGGCTCATACCCCCGTAAACATGGCCTCCTCAACACGACGTCAGAAGTGAAATTTTATGCTGGAATGATGAGCGGCAACAGAGCCGGCTGTAGAAGACAACGCTCGAGCCATTACTGCTGATGATAGTTTTATGCACAACGGAAGACGACGACGATGAACAAGCGAGCAGTGACTAGCGCATTTGCGCGGTTGGTGTCGAGAATTTTTACAGCGAAGCCGTATGTGCCCACGTGAAACGATCGTGGTCCGACCACAGAAACCCTTCGGCGGAAGGTGGGGCGTGCCATTGGCTACGACAGCAGTAACGTCGATAGTGAGGATGCTCCAGTCAAGCTGCCGTCGCTGCTGCAGCCTGCGCTACGTGCTTCGCATTGCATGTAGGCGCATGAGCGCATTATCACCGGTTATGTGGTTCGGATGCTTGTTTTGAGCTTTTTCTTTATTAAAACGTATGCTGTTCTACACGTTGTAAGCGTGATCCCAAAGAATGTTTGCAATATTCGCTTCACTTTGCTGAGTGCTTGTAGCCTCTGTCTTACTGGGGTATGAGCCGTTGCATTTGGGAGTTGGTGGTAGTTTTCTGTTGACATTACGCCACGAAGAAATCCAGAGATCCTTGCCTTAGACAGCTTTCCTAGACAGCTATCTTTACTGGGATCAGTGTCTGATCCACAGCGCTCTCTCCCGAAGAAGAAGAAAAGCGACGGTGAAGGAGGCAAGTGGGGAGGCAATCAATGAGAATCCGTGCGGGGCGTGAGAAAGAGGCGACAGGCAGGTGTTTCTGTGCCGCGCGCCATTTCGAAAGATGGAATCTGCTCATGCCAAGCGCCAGCGGGAGCTTGCACGAAAACGTGGTCAAGCAATCGGTGGTGGCGCCGACGGCTGCCGCTGCTTACGCAACATGGCAGTGGCTGCTGCTGCCTCAGCGACACAGCTGCTTGCAGATGTCGCAACCTACCGCTGCCACCGCATAAAACGTTCACGTCCATCACCACTTATTATCTCCTGATGTAGTTCTCAGTGGATGCTCTTCGATTTGTCGTCCCGGACTGGCTCAGGACTGTCCCAGTAGCTGCGTACACCAACACTCATTGGCTATTTCTACTGTTTTCTTGACCTTCACTACCAAGTGACCATAGTGTACTGCCGGGCTGACCCGCTGTGGAGGTGCAGCAGGCTTTAAGCACTACCCACATGTGGGCCAATCCCGAAGATCATGCAATACCGGGCCGAAGTGTAATACCGGGCCGACCCGTGGCGGAGGTGCAGTTCGCCATTAATGGGCCCACATGCACAGCTTCATTGGTCATCATTCTTCACAGAGTGAAAGGGCTCTGAATTTTTAAAATAAGCTCCAGTTGACTTAAACTGAATGTTTCAAGATAATTTGGAAGAAAGTTGTTTAAGAATGGGCACAGTTGGTTGGTAATTAACACGGTCTCCTTTTTTTTGTAATCCCCGATAAACACTTTATTTGTAGCTGCAGCAGGACAGAAGTTGAAATACAGAGTGGGCAGGTTCATGTGTGTAAGTGTATGTGCATGCAATTCATTGACAAAGTTTCTGGCCACTTCTAGAATAATGTCACTTATCTTACAGCGAATGCATTATTTTATGCATCTAGTTATTCAAACCTTTAGGCAGTCCCCGCTGAGTCTGCTTTATCAATTGAAACGGTGATCATCAGCTGAAATTTATCACTGCAAACGTATAAACCACTGTGGTTCTTATTTGAGCTTGTTGGTTCACATACACTGTGGTGAAACAGCGCAGACGACGGGATGTGTGAGAAACAGGCACGACAACGCGCTGGTCCTGTCTGTTTTTCACACGTCCTGTCATCTGCGCTGTTTTGGCATAATATGAACCAGGTTCAGTCTATTGTAGGTCAGAAGATGCAGCACTATTTTTCGTCGTTCCTCTGTTGGGTGGATAGATGTTGGATGTTTGTAGGAGCTAAATGTTGTTTTGCCTACAAAGTGCGCTGAGCATGCCTTTACTCTTGCCATGCAGCTACCTAACAGATGTGGACAGAATAGCTGCCCCAAACTACCTTCCTACACAACAAGACATCCTCCGGGTACGAGTGCCCACTACAGGCATTATCGAATACCCATTTGACTTGGACTCCATCATTTTCAGGTAAGCCAAGGAGTAGCCATTCGCTTTCTTTGTTGTTTATTCTTGTGAGGTAGTTTCTTTTATTGTAATGTATGGCAATGTGCCATCATGCCTGCATTTGTTTTTTCTTCCTTTCAATGCTATACAGCCCATTGACTTCCATTCCTTTGACACAACTGTCACTTAGAGGTTGGAGTGTAGACACGACCTATGGTGCATCATGCAGTGATGGCCTGAAATAGTTGAAAATGGTACAATGGCGTTCAACAAGTGCAAACTGCAAGCATGGTCCCTGCAGACTTGTTGAGACCTCATGAAAGGATAGGCTCATCAGTAGATCATCTGAGGCATATGCCATGTGGCCAGGCCATTGGTGTGTTATGCAGGGTGTTACCAACTGGGAAAATGGGGAATTCTCAGGTGCTTTGAATAGTCTGGAAATACTCTGGAAAAATTCAAGGAATTTGTGCTTCTATCAGGGAAAATGAGCAATAATTTTGTTGAAAGGCAATGAAAATTGCAGTAATGCTGGCTCGAGTAACAGAGAGGAATAGTAATGAAACCTCTTTGACACCATGTTGTCCGCTGGAGGACTTGCCAGTGTACAGTCAACGACCGACTTTCCGGATGCCCAATAATTCAGATGGCTTCGCGGCACCACATATCCTATAGAGTCAATGTATAAGAACATCTGAAATTTCGGACACGAGAACCCTTTGCCGTCCGATTTTCGGGACATTTTGCCGTGACTGCAGGTTCGAAATGGCATTAATCAAAGCCACCGCCACTGCTGCGATTTTGATTATTTTGCTGCCTCCAACCGGCGCTATGCACGCAGCTCCTCTGGCAGCCATAGCCACCACCGTGGCAACGCTAGGCCTAGCTGCTTAGACGTTCGCTATTAAGCTTCTTGCCATTCTGTGCCGTGTTTTTCAGTGAAAGAATTCACCGTTGTCAGCGATGGCACCAACTCCGAATTTTCGGCCCTCGCGATTGGCTTCGAAGCTCTGAAAGCACGACGCGTTGGATAATGCCGGTTTCTGAAAGTCAGCTTCGCCTCAGTACAGCAATGTTACCTGGTGAAGCATACGCAATAGTATTGGGGTTAAGCGTTGCAAGCATGGGAAGGCGCAAGTGTCACAGGACACAGTATGCATTCAAAGAAAAAATCAGACCTCCGCCCGTTCGTAGCATTTGCTACAAAGGAAACACATGCGGGTTCCTCAAAAGAAAAGCCTTGCAGTTGAGGAAAAATTTGTCCTGGTCCGGGATTCGAACCCGGAACCACCGCCTTTCCGGGGCAGCTGCTCTACCATCTGAGCTAAGCAGGCGGCTAGCAGATGGCAGGGCAAAGTCGAATTTGTCAACAACTCAAAGCAAAGGCAAGAGGTTGACGTAATAGTTCTGCAGAAAACCGCAAGGTGGAGAAAATTAGTAAAGGGAAAATCGGGTATCCA
The DNA here is from genome assembly GCF_038994185.2 of Dermacentor albipictus. NCBI lineage: Eukaryota > Metazoa > Arthropoda > Arachnida > Ixodida > Ixodidae > Dermacentor > Dermacentor albipictus. Next base: position 164,231,862 of record NC_091824.1, on the reverse strand, counting down.
CCCTTTCGTAGCAATTACTACAGAGGGAACCCATACAGGGTCCTTGAAAGAAAAGCCTCGCAGTTGAGGAAAAATTTGTTCTGGTCCGGGACAAATTTTTTAATTATCAATACAGTCAGCGACCGATTTTTCGGACACTCTAGAGAACGTAAAAACGTCCGAAAATTCAGGCAGTCCGAAAAAATGAATGCATGCAAAAAAATGCACTTTTTTTCTTTTTTTCTCGGATTTAGAGGTAAAAGGCGAAGCAACAGGCTTCCAAAACCCTGCCACAGCATCAGTGAAGTGGCGTTCAAAAACTCTGTATGCAGCCGACTGCCGGTTTGTTATGTACATGTGCATCGTCCGGCAGCCGGTGTTATTGCTGCACTGGCTTGGAGAACTTGTTGATTGTTGTTTGGACGGCGTTCTGTTCAGGTTGCATGCGATCATATTCCCCTCGATCTGAGCAAGGTTCACGTCAGCACTGTACACCGATGAGTCAACAGTGCTCGTGTGTGGCGCAGGCATTGGCTCCTCATTTTCAACATCCGAGTCTTCTGAATCCCCCACAACCTGATGGACTATTTCCTTGTCAGTCAGTTCTGCGCAGAAGGCGAGCTCATTGTCAGCGTCAACAAACTATTCAAAAGTTATTTCTGTGGGTATGGAAACCCCAGCAGAGCGTAAGTCGTTGATCACGTCGTCCGACGGTACTGCTCTTAGCGCTTTGATAGCATCGGCGAGGACGACGAAGACAGAGTGGGGGCCATCGAAGGCAAGCGAAATCCTCAAGTTGCGAACAGTGGAGTTCGCTGACGAGCATCGAACAACAGCACAACCACACGCCACGCTAGCCAAAACGTGGCCTGCGCAAAATGACGCCGCTCCGGAAACTCCGCCGGAGGCGGAAGTGCAGCGATGAACGTTAGTGTCCCTGTATGTGCTCCCACAGGGAGCAGAGTTGCGCATAGGTCCACCGTCGTGATCCAGCTCTGCAGCGAAGCCACTTCTCGTGCGCGCAGGAGCCAAATGCCGCGCAGTGTTCCGCCTTTTTCTCTAGTGGTCGCGAGCTACAAGCGCCAATTTTTCGCAGGCGCTTAGCAAAGGGCACTTCTTAATACAGGCTACACTCGAACGAGTCATTCGTGCAGTCGGAGGGGGTGGGCTTCCAACCAACCGAAACTTTGTATGTACCTATGTAAACACGCATATGCAAACACACACATGAACGTACAAATAGGGGGTAGCACCGCCTTCGATTCCCCAAAATAAAATACTCCCGTGGCTCGAACAGCTCCAAAGTTTGCTCGCAAACGCGCAGTACGTTGCCACAAAACGCGGTGCAATGGTTTTCAGCATGCATATGAAGTTGTCTTATCACTGTCAGAAAGCAAGAAATGTTTTAAAGTGTTTAAAACTTCACACACGTAAGGTGGACACTTAGCGCATTTTGGCTGCCGAAACCAGCCGATTAATGACCGTCGCCAAGAGAGCTATCGTGCCTGCAGTTATGTCAGTGACCGTTAACACAGCGTCATTTATCACTAACCATCGTTCACAACAGCTGCAAGTTTTCGATACATGCGGTGCAGACACAGATTTAAGCGCATTTCAAATGTTCACATGCGCACATTTTAAGCAAAGCTTACTTTTACGATTCATTCATACCGCAGACTAATCAGCTATATAGTAGCAGCAAATCTGCAAGTAGAAAAAGATTCAACATACAAGAGCTTCTAGATCAAATTTATTTCATACAAGGGAATGCATGAACGGCTGCTGGCAGCAGGCCAAGTGTGCTGGTTCTTGGAACCTTGGGGGCAGAATTCAAAGAAACTGGAAAGGCAACAAGCTAATAAGAGTAACAACAGGTTATTTTTATTGCACTAATCACATCAAGATGGCAAACTTGCAGAGTAATTATTCACACAGTGCATACTGTAATCTGACAACACATATTTCTTGATCTCTTACCACTCGGAGAAAAGCCAGTAGTTGAAGACACTGTATCAAATCAATGAAATCACTGAAGCAGGTTTTGGCCAAAAAGCCAGGTTACAAAGCTTTGTGACCTATCACATCAGAGGCAAGGAAATTTTACGTCATTCAACAGTGCATTCACTCCACTCCCGCCCACAGGAAACAGCATTCACCAAAGCACAACGTAGATTTCTAGCGTGTTTAAATGAACGACAAGTTTTTGTTCCACTGGCTGATACGTGATGCTCACAAGCTAGCACACATACAATTGCGGCTTAGCTTCTATGGCAGCAATTAGTTAACAAAATAAATAAGCCTGTGCACTTCAAGACAATAAATTGACTAGAATCAATTTGACTGTTCTCAAAACTTCACACGGAGAAGGAATATATTACAATTATCACAGCTCGAGAGCTAACTATGCATATGCCAACTTAGCACCCGTTTTATCCTTGTTCCCTTGTCTGCTTTCTGCAAAGATGTCCTAGCTCTTCAGAAATTGCGGTTGACGAGAGAGGTACATATTATTCATTTCAATTTTAAACTCGAAGGGTGCATTCAAAGTCAAGAAGCCCAGACTTGTTAGCAACAACACTCTCACTATAGTATCAGTGTGTCTCCAGCTAGTTTGCTTGGCTGAAGCATTTACTCCTATGGCTGACTTCCGTGCGCTTTGTGCAGTGTGGTGCGCTGCACCCCGTCACACTGGAATAGAAGTGCCAGTACGATGTGTTTCGTATCACTTCACCAAGGTCCTTGACTTCACATCGTCGAATACGGTATCTGAAACCCGCAGCTGCTCCTCTCAACGCACGATCGACGGTCCGCTGATTGCAATGGCAATGACGATGGCAATGACGGAAACGACGAGTTCGCATGAGTCGGCGATGCGCCCGTAAAGTTGGCTTCGCAGCGGCGCGGATCATTTGACGTCATTTTTCGCTCTCGGCCAATAGCGGTGCGAGCGGCGCCGGAAAAGGTATGCGCAACTCTGCTCCCTGCGGGAGCATATACAGGAACACTAATGAACGTAGCCAGCGTGGCCAGACCAAATCGGTGTGTGACTGCTAGATTCGGCTAGTTGTGGTTCAAAGCGGTGATATGCTTCGGCTGCAAGTCTATTTCCTTCGCAAGGGCGCTGCACGAGGAGCCAAAGGACCTTCCATCGCATCAAAAAGCCTGGAAAATTGGATGGCGGGGGGTTCGAGTGTCCGAAACTTAAGATGTCCTTATACATTGATTCTATGGGGCTCGTGGTGGTGCCGCGAAGACGTCCGAAATATCAGGCATGTCCGAAAATTTGGGCGTTCGAAAATGCAGTCGTTGACTGTATGTAATTACTTCTCTCCACCTTGCGGGTTTCCATTGTTGTACAGCGACAGCAAAAAAATGGTAGAAATACAGGTGTACTTGGTTGCACATAAGCAGAAGTGCATGCAGCAATGAATCATCCACTTTTTTCTTGTACACGAGCTTTAAAACGTAAATGAAATGATCTCTTTTGGATGTATTAGCTTTTTCAAACATTCGATAGTTTGGACTTGTTTACGTTTCCTGTGGAGCTTGAATTATCGGTCGTCAAATGTAGTGGGACAGTCACGGTGCTTAAGGGCAAAGGCTTGCCGCAAGACTTAATTACACGTGCTCGCTGTGCTAGGGCTAACTGGGTAGCGGGCCACCAAGCTTGTGAACGAGATGTCGCTAGAGCAGCGGTCCCATGTGGGCAACTCGTTGCGGGCCTGTGAGCATGTGCAGTGGTGATGAAGCGCTCTGCGAAAGAGAGCTTGTGTTTGTGCGAGTTCTGCACGTCCAGCATGTTTAATTTGCGTGTTACATAGCGGCACGATCCAGGGCGACTTTTCAAGCAGTTTCAAGTACTGCCAACTGCACCCTCAATGTCAACACCGATGAGGGCAATGATTATGTATGTGCTGTGTGTGCCGCACAGCCCTTTCTGTAGTGGTCGCATGTTAATGGTCGAAATACAGACTGATGAGGTCACGGGCAAGCGTACATGTGTGCAGCAATGCGTTGACAAACTTGGGCCATATTCTCGGCATGTGTTTTTCGGCGATCACTTTCGAAGATACTACTATCAGTTTCGTAGCACCAGACACATTGTCGACTGGCGACAGCGATCCTGACACTAGGATAAAACATGGTGCTTAACAATGTACCAATAAAGCTTTCGCTCGTAGACGTCCACACGTCTAGCCTAGTCGCACAAAATCTTGCGAAAGATAAGGTATCCCTGAAAGTGACAATCTGAGAATATGAAGAACCTTTTTCGGCCGCTTTTGGAATAAGTCACTTATTCTCTGCTGAATCAGATATTTTGATCTTTCAAGTAGTCCCTGTCAAGCTCACATTATAGTCGGCGAATGCAGAGTCTTTGGAGACTGAGCTGTACATAGTGTCTATGTTTTATGTGTCTATAGTGTCTATGTGTCTATGTCTATATTTAACCGCATGTTCGCATGATTTTGACTGCATGGTTCACGAGGTATGTTTCCTGTGCATTAAAATATTTTTTTTCTCACGGTCTCTTAGAAAGTGTATTAGAGAGCTTCCACTGTATAATACTTTGTTCACGAAAGCCTCATGCAAAGATCACAGCATGCACAACCAAGTTTTGTGGCGAAATGCCTAAAAGCCCCTAGGCATAGTCAAATAGACATACTCACTACAGTCGAACCCACTACTACTAGCTGAGGGATTAGTCTGCTGTTGCTCCATTTGCTTCTTTACTGCTCTTGTCTTACCTTTTCTCATTTTTCTTCCCTCTGCTTTTAGAATGGTGGATGTTGGTGGCCAGCGATCTGAGCGGAGGAAATGGATCCACTGTTTTGAGAATGTGACGTCTATTATATTTCTAGTAGCCTTAAGTGAATACGACCAGATCCTTTTTGAATCTGACAATGAGGTAAGCATTCCATTTGCATTCTCTCCAACTTTGAGGCCCCTCTGAACTCCTCTTAGGCAGATGCTGCTATTAACTCTTTCCTTATCACAGGAAAATTGTCTGCTACTTTTATGTTTGAGTTAGAAATTTTTTGTGCAACAGCTACTAGGTTTACAGTGTCTTGCAAGGTGTCAAAGTGAATATAAGTAAATGTGTTTTTGAATATTTATTTTTTAAAGCAGATTTAAAAATTTTGTTTGCATAGAAAAATTTCTAAACAAGAAACAAAACGCATTTTTCACCAAATTTTCAAGTAAGAAGTAACATCTCCAGAAAAAAATTTCATTCAGAAATTCAGAAATATACAAGCTGTTGCAAACTACTTGGCAACATTTCTTTAAAGAATTATCATATTTACTCGCATAATGACCACACTTTTTTGTCAAAATAATTGACACAAATTCAGGGGTGCGATCATTACGAAAGTTAAATTTCCCGCGAAAATAAAAATTTCGGTATCTCTTGGAGGTGCAAGCATGTGACGCGCATTATCAGCCACGGTGTGTGTATGTGGTGTGAACTATTTTGGGCGTATCAGTTTTAATTCAAAAAAGAGAACTGGCATTTGTGTATTGCCAGGAAATGGAAAATCTGCTATCTGATCGCTTCACGTAGGAACTGAAAAGTAAGAGCTCATGCTCGTATATGGCCAACCTAAGGCAACTCTGAAACATCTAACTGCCAGCTGCTATCAAATATTTGTGATACACCGGCATTGTTCTTGCACATTTCAAGTCTAGTAGACTTGAAATCACTGTCTGCACTAGCCTCCTGTATGAGGCCGATGGCAGTGCTCAGCACAGTGATTACTGCGGTTGGTGAACCAGAATGATACATATATAAGCGATGTGCTTCAGCATTGCCTTTTTTGCCCTGTCACTCATAATATCCGAGAGGGACCACATAAAAAGAATGCGACTACTATTTGCGAGGACAAAATTTCCATAATACGGGTGACAGCGTCGTAGAGAACGGGACTAACAAAGCTGAAAAGAAAATGCTATTATCATCCTTTTTCTCAAAAAAAGAAAAGGAGAGAGAGAGAGAGAGATAAAACGGGTTAACGCCGCAATAAGACTGCATGGTCATGCCGCGCAACATTTATAGATCTATAAACGTAGATGTCGCATGCTTGGACCATGTGCTATATAGAGCAAAGGTATCTATAATCCAGCATCCACCACTGCTTTGGACGTTCGCGCAATTCGTAAACGGTTGCTTTGCTGGACACTGTAAGGTATGCTGTTATTACTAAACAAAACTATTTTATTCTTGGGTGGAAATCACGTCTAGTGAACCAAGTAGTCATGCAATGTAATCTACAACTAACAGTTTGACCGCTTCTCAAAGTATAACAGCACAACTTCTACCATAGCAGAACGCTGCCCACGCTGTTAGGATTGTCGCGTATGTTTCATTGCTCCTAAACCGGAGCTTGGAACTAAAGGAGAATATTGTTGTAAGGTTAAATTAGTGAGTGGAATTTTCAGAAATACACAATCAATCTCTAAGGATGATTGTAGGCTGATTGGTGCTGCATTCTCCATGTGCCTCAACACCAGCAGAAATCCGGCCATCCCGACCTGAACCACTTCAGTACGTCTCGGAGAACCGTTTTCCACATAGAAAATGCCACATCACACTAAATAGATCGCGCGAGCACGAAACAAACAGCAAAAATCAGCGCCGTGCGTATACCTGAGATACAAGACGGAGCGCTTGCCCAAGCCAGCATGCCGACTGCCCATAGATGGCGCCACTGCGTGCGCAATATGGTGATGCCCATGAAAAAACAGTCTGTAGCTAGCGCCCTTCTGTTCTTAGGTGCTTCATGTTGGTTTATTCCGTGTTTCATCATAGTTTCGAAGTGTGCTGCCATATTACATTATTCCACCAAAATTCAGATTGGCCTGCTCCAAACTGTTTCAAAATGAAATTTTTCTGTTCCAGACTGCACCAAAATACAATGTTGTCTGCTCCAAACTGCTCCAAAATACAATTTACTCCAAAAATTGCTACAAAATGACTTTGGGCAGTCCCACCTATGCACGCGGTAAAAATGTAAACCATGCAGAAACGGCAACTCTAGTTTGTGTACAGTCACCGAGATTGTGCTAGAAGTCCAGGAGCACGACGCTTTCTTTTTAAAGAGGTGCTCAGAAACATAGTTCTCCGGAGGTCTATGCCTAGTGGTGTGGTAAGGAAAGAGTTCAATTGGCTGAGTCTATGTTGGGGTCGTTTTAGTTTTTCCTGCACTCCTCAAATGGATGGCTGGTGCATATAAGAAGCTTTAGTTTGTTGGTGGTGTGTTGCTTGGAGGGCTGCCACACACGTGATCGATGTTTCTTTGGAGGTTTTCCTTGTAGGCATTGCTATAGTGCGATATGCCTAGAACATGTTCAATCTCTTATTGTGCATTGGCGCTAGTCTTGACCATTTCCATGGCTTAAATGACCATCTCAAGGACCAGTTGCATTTCCTGTGCATAGATTAGGCTTTGCAGTCTTATGTATAGACAACACCTGGGTGTTAGTACAGTCAAAACTCGAGATGACGAAGTCATACTAACCACGAGAAACTTCGTTAAATCACAAATTTAGTTGAGTTGAGGTTTTAGAGTTACACCAGTAAATGTTGTTTAAGAAATTCTCGAAATGTTCCTGATGGATAGTTCTAAGAATTTGTCTTGCATGTGCCTCACTGGATAGGGTGGCGCCATCTAGTTAAGGCACCTGCAGAGGCACCCTCTCATGCATAGTAAATTTTATAAATAACCTTCGGGCATATTTAAAAATTGTACAGAAAGAACTTTGCACTCCGTTCGTACAATTGTGGTAGGTGAAAATGCTTACCGTTGCATTATACAGTAAAACCTCGTTAAACCGTACCCGTGTAAACAGTAGTTTCGGTTTAAAAGTAGTAAAGTCCATTCCCCGACTCAGCGGCCATTGAACATAATGTATGTTGTATCCGCATAAACCGTACCAGCTTATTGCGTACGCATCGGTTAAAACGTAGCGTTTCCACTTTTCGTCGCGCAAACACGGTAGTGCGTCGTCTCTATCGGGCGGCCCGGCAGAACAACAAGCCTCAGAGATCGGTACAACGGCCTCCAAGCGCCCTGTGCGTTTGCACGTGAAGCCGCATCAACATCATTTTGACGCCGCATGGACGCCGTGCCAGAGCGTTGTGGTGTCGTGCAAGCGAGGACTCGCGTCATGCCGAAGCGAGGATAAAAAAGACGCCGGGTGCTCAGCATAGAAGAAAAATTAGACATCGTGCGTGCTACCGAACGTGACGCGAAGAAGTCGGCGCTGGCCCGTGACATGGATATGCTGTTGACTACAGTGTGTGGCATTTGGAATGCGAAGTTGCTCGGCAGCGCTGCTGCGACCGCGAAGAGATGTCGGCTACGAGGTTCAACTTTTCACCATCGTTGCCGCTGTTGTTGCCGAAGTGTCAACTAGCGACAGTGATGAGGACGACACGGAAAGCGACAGCATGTGCTATTCAGGCCCGACAGTGGCAGAAGCTGCGTGTTACGTCAGCCTCGTGAATGCGATCGTCGCAAGGAGAACAGGGGCGCGATAACGTAACTATTCCAAACGAAAAGTTTTCCGAACTTCGGCACCCGGCAATGAAAAAGGCGCCCCGGGACTTATGCAGCACTACTGTGCGCGTGCACGGAGAATACGTAACGCCAACGAGGAATCTGCCGTGCGAGTGTTTGCCGAGAGGATGGGGGCTGGCTGAGAAGCTGGCATGCAGCTTCAGTAAGTTTGAAGCCGCTGTCGTCGTGCTAGGCCGCCGCGACATCAAACGAAAATAACACGTACGTCCCGCGAAGTGAATAAATACTGCATGTTTTTTCCCCTTCCACTCTCTCTGAGTTCCGTTTTCGACAGGTAAGTGGGCGATCTCGTGCTATTTCGCTTAAACAGTACTACCGTTTAGTACGTACTTTTTCCGAGCTCCGGCCGACTACGGTTTAACGAGGTTTCACTGTATTTAGTTTTTTTACTATTGTATAAAATTAGCTTTAGTCAATTTGTAATTGATTTAGTTATAGGGTTTTATGTGCCAGAACCACAATACGATTATGAGGCATGTCGTAGTCTGGAACTCTGGATTGATTTTGACCACCTGGGGTTTTTTCACATGCACATAAATCTAAGTACATGGGTGTTTTTGTATTTTGCCTCCATTGAAATGTCTGGGATTTGATCCCGTGACCGCATGCCTAGCAGTGCAACACCTAAGCCACTATGCAAACACGGCGAGTAGCCAATCTGTAGATGTGCACTGGCCACAATGAGGAGTATTGAAATGCTGGCGCATTTGCAGTTGCCACGTTTTTGCCAAGCTTTTCCTCTAAAATTATTATACTACCTTTATGGTTTACGCGTTTACGCAATATGTTGTGTCAACTAGCGTCATTCTTCATGCCTCTAAGTTTAATTTTTCGGACATAATTCACACAGACGATGTTTCAAATGTGGCAGCTGTGAATAAATTTGCTGCCACATCAATTTGTCGCCAAACTGCAATTCTCCATTCAAGTGGCCTAGGCAATATGGCTATGTTGAAAAATTTGCTGATGGCTGGTTGCAAATCTGCTGAATTTGCAACATGCTATGCAGGTAGCTCTCCATCAAAACATTCGTACCAGTAGACCTCATCGGCTATCCTGCACGAGATCACATGCATGGGCTAGACTTGTCGTTGTAACAGAGTTCGGTCTGCGTGCACCTTAGGGTCTGAAAAGTGAATTGATGACTGTACTAAGCAAGCACAACTTGAAATGCTTGGAGGAAAGAAAAAAGATTTCTCCATGTTGAAATGGCACATTCTAGACGTGCATAAACATTTTGGTTTAGGTTAGGTTGCATACTAGCAACTGTGCAAAGCACGTGTCCTTAATTTACTCTTGTTCTCATGTGATGTAACAAGCCACCGAAAGGCCATTAAAAACTGCAGAAAACCCTTTGTTGGTCCATTGGAGGCATCATGCTTATGTTTCCATTACATTGAAGTGATCGTGTCTTCACTTTCCGCTGATATCAGTGTGTAGGCTTATAATGAATATTAGATATAACGAAGATATTTCCGTGTCAGATGTGACTTGGGTGCGAGGTTCGACTGTATGTGCACCGAGAAAGAAATAGTCAATATGGTGTGACCGTTAAAAAAAAAAGAACAAAGAAGTTGTAGTTTCACTCGAAGGGCAAAGCTTCGATTGCAGTAGCAAATTAGTAGAGACCTATATGAAGTAAGGATAGTAGTTTCATTGGCCATATAAACTTAGAAAAATTTGCTTACTAACTGAATTAAGGGGGGACACTGCTATTAAATTAATGTTCATCATCTTTTTCCATCAATATTAATGAAACTTTCCAGTCATGTTAGGGTTTTTGTTCTGATTTCAAATATGTAATTATTTTTCCAATAGGCCATTTAGTTCTGAAGATAAATGAAATTCATTGTCCATAATTTGTGGAAACAATAGAAAAAAAAACTGCGCTACAAAAATTCATATTGACACAAGCCTAGGTACTAGAAAACATAAAAAACACAGTGGTAGGAATACTTTTTTGATATATTAAATATTAGTAATTTTATAGCAATTCAATCTTCACTGTTCCAATTGTGGGTGCCCTATTGTCTGATCTAAAGCAGAACGGAAAAATTTTAAAGCATAAATTCCAAAATCTGTTCCTACCCCTGTGTGCTTTGTACACTCAGCTACGAGCCACAACAAAAATTATGCCTCTACTTGCCTTGAAGGCAGAGATATGGTTGCTGCAAATCAGCAAGAAGTAAAAAATCTGTGTTTTGAGAAAACAAGAAAAAAGAAGTGAAGTCACTTTTAATCAAAAGTGCAGAAAAGATTGTGCACTATTTCGCAGTGAAAGTAGCTAAAAGCCACCAGGAATGTAGTCACTTTGACTACGGCCACCCAAATGGCGTTTCCTGAAAGAATTCTGCATGTCCGTAGTGGTCTTGCGCTTTTTTGCAGATGCAACTGCTCGACGGCAGTCCTTCTCCACCATGCGTTTCATGCTGGGTATACCAGGGTTGAGGTGCAGCTCTTTCAATATTGCTGCAGAGGTCGTCTCACAGCCAGCATTGAATTTCATGACTGCCTCAGCTACTGCGGCTTGCACGGTGAACAGTGAAGCATGCTGTTCCTTTGGAGCCAGTGCCCATATCAGGGAGTGGAGAGACTCATTGCTGTTCTGAGTACTGCCCCGTAGGCACCGCTCAAGGAGCTTTTCATCAGACAGGCGCTCATAAATGGGCACCACGAGCTTGGTCCTGGTGGACAGTAGCTGTGGTCCGATATCAAGCCATTTGATGTTGTGTGGTGATAAGTTGCCATCACAGCCCTTTTCATTCCTTGCACATCACCCTTGTGAGTCTTCAGGGCTCAGCCATAATATCGTGTCAGCTTCGTGACTAAGTTGTTAGTTAGTTTGCCTTTACCACCAAGGCTCTCCAGTCCAGGTCCCTTGTGCTTTGCGATAAGGTTTCGCAGGCTTGTGCCCATACGTTTCTGTACGTGGTTTGTACAGTCTTCCTTTTCCACTGAAATGTATCCATACACTCTGGCTTCCTGCTGCACAAGGAAAGCGCGACTGTCACCATCTGAGAGTAGGGTGGTGTACTTCAGGTTATGCCGTTGCAGTGACCTTTGGAAAAGGATGAGGGCAGCTTCAACTTCCATTTCGCCGGCCTTCTTGGAGGTGTTTTTCTGACAGGCATGGCTCTCCTTCCAAGCTTTATAACTCAGGTCATTATCCTTTGGCCCACGCTCACAACCAGCGCAGAAGTTGCTGAGCACCACATAGTCGATGACTAACCCCGTAAACAGCTCTATGACGGCGCCTACACCAATGTGAGACGAGTGGCCGCGCGTCATCCAGGAACCGTCGTATGACATGGCAATATTTCCCGGATTTCCAAGCTCCAATTCGTCATACAGTTGCCGAACCGATTGCGTGCACAGTGCCGTCTGCTTTTCGGCAGCAAGTGTTGCCATGGGTGCCAACTTCCTTTTCACATACCGCTGCCACGTTTTCGTATGAAGACCACGGTGGGAGATGTTCATTGTGGCAAAAATATCGTTCAGCGCCGTTCGCCGATTTCCGGTGGCTTGCATTGCGCGCGCGGCAAGAACATTCACAGCAAACGGGTTGCACTTCTGGTTACCGTTCACACGGTGCGAGCTCCACGCCGACGCCATATCACCGCAACACGCACACGCGATAACAATCTTTATGGCAAGGCCATATTCTCGTTTGCGTTTGCCTACTGTGACGCTACCGCCGCACACCTTGCACTTCACAAACGACATCAGTTCGTTCACGGCGTCCAAACAAACGATAGTGAAGCCTACCTCCACATCGACTGGTGCGGCCGCAACGTCGTCGGCGTGAGTGAGGGAATCCAACTTCCGTTTTGTTGCTGGCGTTGAAGCAAGGACTTGAAGTTTTCTTTTGGCATTCATATCCCTCTGCAGCAAATCCACATGTTGCAACATTGCAGTGTCATGCCGAACGCGGCCGCTGTCCGTAACAACTTCACTCATTGGTGAGCTGGCTAGGCCTACTTCGGCATCGTCCGCGGCTTGGGCAACATTTGCGGTTGGCGGTGGGCTATTCTCGATGTTTTCCGAAGGAACAGAGCGCTTCTGAAAGTTATAAGTTGTTCGCTTCTTCTTTTTGCCGAACTTGTTCCTCGTGGCGAACTTCCCCGGTGGATTGGACATTGTTCCGCACTTGTCACAAACGTACGACTGAGAACAACGAGGCACACCGTCGCGTCGCCTGCGGAGTAAAGCAGACGACGAGAACCTCGCGCAGCCAACCACAGCACGCGTTTTTGGTCACGTGCGCTAGTCAACGAATCGGATCGCGCGTTCGGACTTCTTTTTCTCCCCGGATTTCAACGTCACTGGCGAACCAACGAAGTCACTTTTGGCGGGAAATTAAAGAAGGAAGGCTCCTCTTTCCGACGATACCAAGATGGCTGCGATCGCGCGCATAGAAAAAGAGCTACGCGCCGCGATAAAAAGGGCTGTTTTTGCGCGGAATTCCACTCACAGTGATGTTATAAATTGATATTGCGGACGAAATACTTTTCCCCGATATTCGAAACTTAGTGAATTAAAGGAATATTAGCTGTAGATATCGAAAATCTCATTTTCAAAAAATCGATTTTTTTGCGATTTTTTTTGCGATTTTTTTCGCCGCAAAGAGCCGTGCCCCCCCCTTAACAAGCACACAATCATGAACGCGTCACACTCTATGAGTGCAGACGCTCTCTGACAAAGCTCTAGTATCAGCAAGCACGGCACAATGCGTAGGTTCTGCCGTTGCACAGCGCTGCCCATCGCCCCGTCCCCCCACAGCCTTCAATGCGATGGAAGGTGATGCATTTGCTCTCAGCTTTCTCCTTTGCGCACGACAGATTGAGCCACGATCACTGGCTTCCCTCACCTGCTTTCACTTGCACATACAGCATACGACACGCTGTGAGGGTGTTACCACCCTTGGACTTTACAGTCGCTGACCGTTTACTCGGACCTCACGGGGACTGCGAAAATGTCCGAATAAACAGGTGTCCGAAAAAGCAGATTAAGAAAAAAAAATGAAATCCTTTGTTTCCACGCACTTATTCGGGCTCGGCGATAGGCTTGCAAGAAATCGTGAATGCGCCATTGCATGCTGTTCCGTTTACGCGCAATCAGATAAGCCTGAATCTCGGAGAAGGTCGTACGGTCACTATTAGTGACTGAAAGCACAGTCACTGCTTGTGCACGCTCCGCATGCGACGGCAGCAAAGCACATGGTGCGTCATCTTCCGACTCAGAGTCATCGTCCGGCAGTGCAGCAGAAACCTGACGAATGATCTTGCCGTCGTCGAGTCCTGCGCATGTCAATACAGCAGTGTCAGTACCTATGAAACTGTCAAATGAGACGGTGTCCGGAATCGCAATGCAACCACTGCGCAGGTCTCGGCAGAACATTTTCCGCGTCAGTAGGGAGCACATTGGAAGGCGACAAATTCAGGCCTCCCAGTACCCGCTTGCTGGCATTTCCCAGCGCAGTATGCGCTGGGAAATGCCGCCGATTACCGAAACCTCGACACAGCACACAAGGCAAACATCACCGTGCCGACACCAGTCGCACAAACGAAAACTGCGGCCCTCGCAGCGTCTTGCACAAAAAAAGAAATCAGCTGCTGGATTGTCTTGACATGCCTTACTAAGCTGAAACCGGAACTGCTGCAGAGCCACTCTATCAAACCAGGCAGAAACGATGATGATCAGCGGGGATTTCCAGTAGCGCTACTTCGTGGGGCAGCAACGAAGCTCTGTTCAAAACAAAAATGGCGTTCAGCAAGTCGAACCGTGCATAGAGTTTCCTACAAAAATTACTAGAGGGAACTCTGGCGCTGCAGTCGTTGTCCTACCATGGGAATGATGGGAAGTACATGGATTTGTCTGATCTTCGTGCTTATGGATTCAGACGTTCTTGTGGCTTTGTATATTACGCTATATAAATCTTATTGTCGTATATTTTGTAGGAAACTCTATGGAACCGTGCACCGGTCAGAGTCGGTGCATGGTGCTCTCGACCGAGTTGGCTCAAGGAGTGTCTGAAAAATCAGACGAGAGGTTGCAAGGTGTCTGAACTTTCGGCAGTTGTTATACATTATGGTCTATGGGGAGAATGGCGGTGCCGCGAAGCTGACCGAATAATCGGGCATGTCCGAATTTTCGGAGTCCGGAAAATCGGTTGGCGACTGTATACGGAACATCACGCCGACGGCAAAAAAGCACCTGGAGTGTCCGTATAATTGCTATCAGAATAGCATAAGTGTAAATGAATTGGCTGCCTGTGCTTTGCTTCAGTTGTCACATAAAATTCTAAGAGTAGGGCCCTGTTTTTGCATATGGTAGCTGTTTATGAGGTTTTTTCTTTGTCCTGTCATTTACTCATTCCCTTCAGAGTATCATGGATTTGATGTCTTGCCACCCTTCTAGAAACTGGCCTCACGTCTTCCTTCTCAGTTTAAGTCTTCATCAGCTACTTGCCTATGTAATTCACGCGCCTTGTGTTTACATGACGAAACAGTAATTCTAAACCTTGAGTATTTGTGGCAATGCTGCAGTCCTTGTAGTCTTTTTTTTTTTATTCACTTGGCTTGCCATGTGCCATAATATCTTTATAAAACTAAATATAAGCATGCAGGCCCATTTCATAGAGATACTGCAACAGTAGCTTATTAAACATGTTCTTTGTGATCCATCATTCATAGTCTTCAGAGTGATCACTGTTCACTTCCCACCTTTAAGTCTGATATTGTTCATCTAAGCATATTTAACAATTTTAGTTTTATTTGTAGGAGGAAATATGCCTCTGAGGTAGTTTTCTAATGGCATTTCACTCTTTCACTTGCAGCCAGTGCTGTTTTTCTAACATTTTTTTTTTATTAGATGATGTATTATTGGAAAGTGTATAGTTTTGTTAAGGAGCACTCGAAGTGCAGGTTTGTATTGTGTGAATCCTTCTTCAGCGGTATGGTTCAGCTCAACTTTTCCTATGGGAGAATGTGTTTGTCTCACCAAACTTTTCCTCCTTCCAGAACCGAATGGAGGAGAGCAAAGCTTTGTTCAAGACCATCATCACATATCCCTGGTTCCAAAACTCGTCTGTTATTCTATTTCTAAACAAGAAGGACTTACTAGAAGAAAAAATTATGTATTCTCATTTAGTGGACTATTTTCCGGAATATGATGGTGAGTCCATGGAACTTTTTGGCCTCTGCTTTGTTAAGACACCGATGTTAGTTTATTGGATGCTATTTTTGCTTGGGTATACAGTGGTTAAAACAGCTATACAGCGCAGTCTGCTTATAACATTATCAAAAAGAATGGAAAATCCAATTTCTATAACGGATCATCACTATATCTGGACTGCCTAAAAAATGCCGAATATGCCTTTTTAGCTATGAACCGAAATTTGCCACATGTGCTAAAGAATAGACCTTGTAGAAGGTAGGCTGTGAAGTGTATTTCAGCATTTTTACTGCCTCTTGTTTAATTCCACTTCCTGGATAATTTGTTCAAGTTTGTTGGTCCTGTCAGGTTCGAATTAACTGAAGTCAACTGTGCTCCATATCATACTTAGCAGGCAATGCTGCGGAAGCTATGCAAGTAGTTCAGTCAGGGAAGTCTCACTCTGTGCACTTTGTAGTGCTGTTTTGGACCTGTGATGGTTTTTACAGAATAGCTAGTACTTCATATATAACAGTTACAACTTGTAGATGCAAGGTTATGCCAAATCGCGTATTGTTTGTGCACCTTTGTGCTTCCAATATGCGACACACTGTGTGCGCTGTGGGTGGTGAACAGGCTCAGACCTGCGACACCTTCTCTGTGATAAGTATGTAATGTTTTGCGGCATAAAAGTACGGGATTTACATGGTTCACATGAAATTACGTGATGCATGTGTCCATCTTTTGTATGTGAGCAGTGAGAATTCTCTCTAGCCTTTGTAGCGTTGCCTGCTATGTATGAAATGCAGTTTAGAGAGGGCTTAAAGTAGCATTGCTGTTCAGATGCAGCATTAATGAGCACTGTAGAATATTATTAATGTGCTGCTGGTAGAAAGGCGGGGGCGTTAAGTACCGACACTTGTACAATTTCCAACAAAAATTGCCACAGGGAACTCTGGTGCTAGTGTCTGTGGCAGCGGCAAGCTAGGCGGTTGAATCTGAGTGGGAATGCTGGGGAGTGTGTGGGTTTGGCTAAACTTCATCCTGCCGGCTTCAGTCAGCCTTGTGACTTTGCAAATAGACCACTTCCAACTATATATTGCTTTGGAAATGCAAAAATGTCCAATGATTATGCATTTGCGCAGAGACTTATTGCCTTCTCATGTTTTGAAAAATATTATTTTTTGTAAGTTTAGAAATATGAAGTGTAATAAGTAATGACACAAAAATATTTGAAGCGACAAGCATGAAAATGAGACAAATCTATATACTGCCCATGATTCCCATAGTAACTGAACAATCTCAATGCCGGCGCTCCCTTGGTAATTTTTGTAGGAAACTCCATGGTGACTGTGGATTTATGCCCACTTGTTAAGACGAGGAAAATTTCACAGTAAATGCTCCAGAAGCCACAAATGCATATGTTATTTCTGAGGAGGTAGCAAAGTAATCTTCAGATTTTTTTCGTGAACGTGCACTTTTTCACTGCATCTATGTTTGTGCAGTGTGTAACAATCCTCGCTCCTTCTGAGAAGCATGTCAGCTGCTGCTATGTGGCACCAAACTGATCTATACAGTCAAACCCACTTATAACGATTCTGGTTTTTAACAATATATCGGTTATAACAATGGAAAGCTTCCACAAACAAGATTTCACGAGATTTCACTGTGTTGATTGACAACAGAAAAATGAGTGCACTTGTAGGTACCAGCACAGATTACTCAATTCTCAGTAGTAAACTGACAAGCATTCTTAAAAAAAGTTACGTTGCCCTGGACTGGGGTGCCAGTTCGTACGACAGGCGGCCGCGCCGTCACACCGCTTGGCTTACGCACAGCTAAAGTAAAAATTTGCGGTGCTACTTTTCTCGCCACTTGTCCGGTTCTGCGCGAGTGTTGCCGCAACATAATTCTTAAGGTGGACTTCTAGGGGAATATGGCGCCATTATTGACCTCTGCCAGCAGTGCGTTACTTTCTCGACAAAGATGGCAACAGCATAAACTGACGCCATTGAATGCAGATCCACACGTGTTTCGGACGACAGCATCATGATATTGCCACGTGTGAGTGTGATGGTTCTGGTGAAGTCTTGACGAGCTACGAGATGGTGAAGCCATTGTAGAAGGCAACATTTCTCTGTTGCTTACCCAAGGTATTTGTGTAGCACGAAGCCTCGTTGTACTTTGTGATAGCCAGATAGCGGTCCTCCTTAGCAACTTTACCTTTGAGTTTTGGCACATCTTTTACTGGCATTGCCGTTGCCTGAGCCAAACCGTCAATGAACATCATTGAGTGTTTTGCTTCTGAACTGGGCACAGGCAGTTCGCTCAAATACATTGATGTAAATTCCGAGCTTATAGAAGACCAAAAGAGCGCACTGCAGGAACTCTTCAAGGAGTTTGACACATGCTTCTCTCGGTCTACTGAGGTGAGCCAAATGCTAATCGCACAGGTCCGAATAACGGCATATGACACTGCACGCATCAAGCAACAGCTCTATCGTGTCTCGCCGAAAGAATGTAAGGCAATTCAAGTCCAAGTCAAGGAGGTAATAGGTGATGGCGTCAGTCAGCTTTTGCACAGTCCACGATTCTCCCCGGTCGTTCTTGTCAATATAGAAGACTGAATTCTGTGTTTCTGTGTTGCTTATATACACCTCAGCAATGTTACCAAGAATGACGTGTACCTGTTACCACATCTCGATTTTTCTTTAGACAGCTTGCAGTGAGCTAAGTATTTTTCGGCTCTCAATCTAAGGAGGTGTTACTGGAAAAATGAGGTAAATTAACAAAACCGTGAGAAAACTGCTTTAGTCACTCCAGATGGCATTTACGAATTCAGAGTACTTCCTTTCGGCCTCTGTTCTGCATCAGCAAAGTTCCAGCGAATGATGGACACTGTTCTTGCTGGTCTGAAGTGGCAAAGCTGCCTCGTCTACCTCGACAATGTGGTTGCTTTTTCGGAGACATTTGACCAATACTTGAAACGTCTGTGGCAAGCTCTCGGAGACATCCGATTGGTTAACCTCATGCTTAAAGGGACACTAAAGGTTACTATTAAGCCAACGTGGACTGTTGAAATACCATCCCAGAAACCTCGAAACGCTTGTTTCGCGCCAAGGAGATACTTATTTTAAGAGAAAATGCGTTCTGAAGTGTCCGCGTACCTCTAGCGCAGTTCAAATCACCCGCCCTATGATCGTGGAGTACTGACATCATGGTCTCACAGTGACGTTGCGCCATCGGTGAGTAGAACGGCGTCCGCAGACGGCGCTACGGCTTTTCTGCGCAAAACGCAAACGCGCAGCCAGAAACAGAGCCAAGACAGAGCCGACAGCAGAGCGAAAGCGGAAGTATGGTGGCTAGCGGAAGGAGAAACGCGCGACCATGGGGCTCTTGCATTGCCCAGGGGGCGCTGCGAGAAAGGTGCTAAAAAGCACCCTCTGTCCTAGAATGGGTCGTACCAAGCTCGGTCGTCTGCTTCGGAGAGCACGTTCTCAATATGGACCCGCCACTTTCGGTTGTGTTGTAGCACGGCCTGCTGCGTATATTGGGCGCCGAAGATTTTTTCAGAGGTGGCACGCTGCGTAAAGGCAAGAAATTATGCAGTGCCGAATACGTGTACGCCGTTCAAGAATTAGGTGGCGAAGTTTTAGCGCGGTGTCAATCGCAAGTGAAGCGAGTCGCGTACGAAGTGGAACTACAGGTAAGGTTTGCACGCTAGCTGCTAGATTCAGGCGCACAAACACGAGGAAGTGCGTGCTATAAATGAATCCACAGCAGCGATAAGCAGACATCATGTGTACGGAACTGCTCGAGTGCACGATCGTACGTGCCGTGACAGCAGCGGTCTTTCAACATGCCCTAAACGGCGGGCCTCCTGCAATCTTTGTTGACTGCATGCCGCTAAACTGATGCAATGGATATGAGCTCGCACGTGTGTGCGAATCGCGCTGTAGCACGAGCTTGTGCACTGCTCGCTTGATGTAGCTTTTAATGACAGCGCTCGAACATCGATGTGCTGCAATCAATACTGCCTTGCTGCGCTGCCTCAACGTGCAGGCTTGAGATCAAGGACGAGCGCATTTAACTCTCTTGACCTGTGCTGCTCGTAGTGGAGTAGTCAATTGTCATCGAATGAGCCCGACCATTTGTGCTCATTTGCACACACTTCACCACTTCGCATCGGTCAAATTGTTCATTTTGGCTGTGGCCGGGTCTCGAATCGTGAATTACCAGCCATGCCTGCTGCTACGTTGGTCTGCTGTCGGCACTGTAGGTGCAAAAGACCGAAATTTCGAAGGCATATAATCAAGCAAGCTTCAAGACAGGCAAAGCAGTCAGCATGGCACGAAGTTTCACTTACTCAGCGCGACGAACTGCAGCTATGCAGCACGCCCGACGCTCCACTTGGTGAGGCCTTGAAGGAAAATGGTAGAATCTGATGTTGGGATTCAGGCCTTCTTGGTCATGGCAGCCCACGATGCAGAAGTAATGACGGTGACGCCTTTTCGAGGCTGGGCTAGGTCTCTCCGGATCGGCATCACCGATTCCTTCTGCTCCCAGCATTACGTCCCACGGCACACGAAGAGTCCGTTTTCGTTAAACTATAGCCTGCGGCGAGCTCGCAGCGTGGTCGGCGTGGTCTGTGAGAAGTGACGAGCCTTTTCGCACTCGCAACAGGGAATAAAAAAGTGCAAATCAATGCATAACTTGGCCTAGAAACGTGCTTCGCCACAGCCAGGGCTCAATACCATAGAGTTTCCTTCAAAGTAATTTTTGTAGGAAACTCTATGCTCAATACGACCCAAGCTGGTATGACCCAGATATCGTTTCCCGCACCGCCACCAGGCACTGCTACTATACCTCAAACTCCAGCGCAAGACACCCATAAGCTGGTACTTCATTCTATGACGCAAACTTCGACGCTCGTCGCAATGGACCCTGACACCGACAGATTGGCTCGCGATGGTGGGCTCAACTTCAGCGATTTGAGCACTGACGAGCGCGACCTGCTGCTGAGGGCTCGCGCTGCCGGCGTCGTTGCGTACTACGACGGCGGCCTCGACACCGGCTCTCCGGAGCGGGAAAGCAATGAGGGCTTCCCACGACATCACATGGACGTGGCATTCTCGCTGCTTGTTCCAAATGAAAGTTTCACGAGCCAGCAGAACCCTCACAGCGCGACGCGATAACGAAACTACTGAAACTCCAAAGCGTGCGTGGCGCAGAGTCGAGCGAAAACGAAACCTTTCGAACACCCATATTACTGAAGGGTAACGTCAAAATGTTATTTTTAGAGCGCAGCTCTTTGGCGTCCGTTCCTGGGTTTCGCGTCGTCGTCGGCGTTGTCGTCGGCCTCGTAACCAGCTCCGCCCCCCTTTCATCCCCCCAGCGCTAGCAGCCACCGACTGATACCGCTGGATGCCGCTGACGCCGCTAGAGAGTCAAGATAACGTGACTGCATAGAACACCGTCGCCGCCATGCAGAAAGAGGAGGAAAGGGTCCCCCCCCCCCTGTTCTTGTGTGGCGGATAGGGTGCTCTTCAGTTGCCGACGCGCCGGTTATTTCACGTAGGCCCCGGCACGTCGACGAATACGTGACCACCTTCCAACGGCTAGACCTGGTTCTTAGCGCTGCGGAAGCGAGGGTATCATATTGTTTGTGTCAGCATCGGCGGCGTTGTCCCTGAAACCAACTCCGCAGCTGGGGTTGACTCACTATCGGTGTCAGCGGCATCAGTCAGTCGCTGCTATCTCTTCCCTCCTCCCTTTATCGTGTTGTCCGCTTGCTGCGCACGCTTCTGCCCCCATCGTTTGCCGCTGGGTGTACACGCCGCCCACCTCCCCCCTCTTCCTGCGAGTCTCCGGTTGTCAAAGCGCCGGCTCGAACTTAATTCCTTTCTTCGCTCCTCCTCCAATGCAACCCCTGTGCGGTGGCAATCAGAGAGCCAGATCAGTGGCGGCGGATCTGTATATGTGCACCGCCCGAGCCGAAATTGCCGCTGCCGTTCGCCCTGTGCGGTGGCAATCAGAGAGCCAAATCGGTGGCGGCGGATCTGTATATGTGCACCGCCCGAGCCGAAATTTCCTCTGCCGTTCGCCACTGCGAAATTATCTGCCAGTTCTTTCTGAGCCATGAGCGAGACGACCGATGGAAGTCCTCCGTCTGCTGCTGCTGCTGCTAAACGAGCTGCCAGAGCAGAGGCCCAGCGCCGTCGCCGTCAGAATCCAGAGGTGCGTGCCGCCGAAGCAGAAGCTTACCGTCGCCGCCGTCGAGATGATCCAGGAGTACGCGTCGCCGAAGCAGAGGCTAAGCGCCGCCGCCGAGAAGACCCTGCTGTTCGCGCCGCCGAAGCGGAGGCTCATCGCCGCCGTCGAGAGCAACCAGCAGTAAGCGAGGCTGAATTACCGCAAAAAATTCTGTGATAGTGCATACATGTGTTGCTCGATTTCTTTGCCTCAATCTATCGAAAAGGTGAAACGGCTTATTTGCTGCGCTCAAATTTCGCATTAGGAAGTAACGTAATCGTCGGTAATTTTTTTTCTTAGAATCGAATAGACGTAGACAAGTAGCATTTTTTTCTGTTTTATAACCGAATGAAATGATATTTTTAATACGAGTAGTTGAGTATTAGTAACACAAATTATGGGGATTTCGTCATCGGGTTAATACCGGTGTGTCGCTGGGGGGTCTCAAATCGTGTCATGCATTTACCTCAATTTCTCGGTTACTAAAGCTCTGTTCGCTATTATATTGACGCCTTAGACGTTCTAGAACATTGCTCTACCACTTTAACTTGAGTTTCTGGTAACCTTTAGCGTCCCTTCAAGCCTCAGAAGTGTCACTTGGCTACAAGGAACTGATGTTTCGGGGAGACAGCGCGGAAGGCATTAGCCCTGTTCCCGAAAAAACTGCTGCTGCAGCCATGTTTCCAACGCCGACAACAAGAAAGGTGTCTTGACGCTTTCTGGGCCTTTGCACATATTAACAGCATTTTCCAAAAATGGTGGAACCGCTGACTCGCCTCACGTGGGATGTTGTATTGTTTGTCTGGACCTTAGAGCAAGAGACTGCTTTCATCGAGCTTTCACAGTGCCTGGTGCGAGTGCCAGTTCTGGCCCATTTTGATGAGGAGGCGCACACGGAAGTCCATGCCGACACCAATGAAATTGGTCTTAGTGTGGTGCTTGTACAACAGCAGGAAGGCATTGAAAGAGTGCGCCTACAAAAGTCGCACACTATCGCGTGCAAAGAGCGACTGCACCGCCACCGAGAAAGAGTGCCTTGCTGTCATGTAGACCCTGGCTAAATTTTGACCTTACTTCAACAGCTGTCATTCAAGGTTGTTGCAGATCATCACTTGTTATGCTGGCTTGAAAACCTGTGGCACCCCTCTGTATCACTGGCATGGTGGAGTCTACGCTTGCAGCGGTATGACATGACCATCGTGTACAAGTCGGGCTGCATACACGAAGACGCCAACGCACTTTCTCGTGCCCCTGTTGACACTTCCGGCCAAGACATCGAGGGTGACACTTTGTTTGGGGCTGTAAGCGTGACCGATTTGTCTACACAGCAGCGGGCAGACAATGCACTGCGACTTTTATTCGAACACCTACAAGGAAGAAACCCATGAATACCCCGGCATATTGCTCGAGGAATTGTCGTCTTTTTGTTTACAGCATGACGTCTTTTACAGGAACAACTCTGCTGCCAAGACCTGCCTTTTGGTCGTTCCAGCAGACCTTTGTGATGAAGTTTTGTTCACCTGTCATAAGGGCCTCCGTCTGGCCGTTTGGGCTTAACTCAAGCCCTTGCTAGGGTGCGTAAATCCTACTACTGGCCAAACAACTTGTCGCGTGTGTTAAACGATGTGTTCAAGCTTGCCGTGAATGGCAGCACCAAAAGTCACCAGCTAGGAAGCCTGCGAGATAGCTGAATCCGATTGACCCACTTGGCAAATGTTTCGATCAGGTCGACATAAATCTTCTGGGCCTGTTTCCAGTGTCATCTGCTGAAAACAAGTAGATAACCGTCACCACAGACTATTGAATGTGGTATGCTGAGACAAAGGCGCTGCCTCGAGGCACAGCTTCCGAGGTTGGCCAGTTTTTCATACTGAGCATAGTACCACAGCATGGTGCCTCAATCATATGTCATCACAGACCAAAGCAAAGCCTTTACAAAAGTGCAGCTCATTGAACACTTCACGATCCTACATGCTACAGCTACACGATCTGTCGAAAAGGAACTGCCTACCATCCACAGGTAAATGGCTTGACCAAATGACTGAACAAAACGATGACTGTCATGCTGTCTATGTATGTAGACGTACAGCACAAGACATGGGATGAGATATAACATTTGCATATAACACTGCTACTCAAGAAACATGTTTCACGACATTTGACGTTGTTTACAGCCATGAAGTGTAGACTATGCTAGAAGCAGTGCTACCCTGCGACAGCATTGCTCGTCTTGATCTCACCCAAGATGTCAAACTTTTCGTGCAACGTCCGGAAGAAACGCGTCACCTTGCCGAAGTGAACATAAAGAAACAACAGAGCATCAATGCATGCCGTTACAATCTTTGGCAAGCGACAAGTCGAGTTCCAACCTGGTGATCAGGTTTTGGTCTGGGCCCCGATCTGCTGAAAAGGACTGTCCGAGGAACTTTTGAGCAGCCGCTTCGGACCCTGCAGAGTTTTGCAGTGAATTAGTCAAGTTAATTACAAAGTCCTTCCTGACGGAAGCCAGCCTCCCCGATGTGAAGAACCACAATCTGAGATTGTGTACCATGTTGTGGTTAAACCGTACTGTAGCCCATGTCCTCCTCCTCGCCCGCCGGCGGGCGAGGAGGAGGACATGTTTTTTGCATTTTATGTTAGTTTTTGTTGCTTCACTCAGTGACTTGTGACTGTACCATACATCACAGTGATTGTGACTATATCCTTTGTTTTTGTCACAGGCCCTCTTGGCCTTTTCACATCAAGCCTATGTATTTTTTTTTTCTTTTTTTTTTCAAAATTTTTGGAGGAGGGGGTAATGCCACATGGTGTGGCAAACCAGGGGACTGAAGAAGAGAATGAGGTTAATCTTGGCATCACTTGCTGACGCTTCCGCTCAGTAAAGTGGTAATGCCTGGAAACTTGGTGTTACTTCAAAGGGTACATTTGACATTTTCTTAGCATCAGTGGCAGTGTGTTGCAATGTTCTACTGTCCTCCTTTGCAGAGATGCTGTGAAGCCGAGTGGTTAGTGTGAAATCCTTTGCCTGTGGTGTATGCCAGATACCTTTAGTGCCTTTGTGGCCTTTGCTGTTTGGTCATGCAGCACAGAAGCACTCATTTTGTTGCGTGCAGTTGAGCATACTTTCTCTAGTACAGCATTTTTCAGCACGTAGATGATGCCTCCGTTGGGTCAACACAGGGTCTGGCTGAATATAACGACCATCTGTTTTTCTCAAGTGTGGCCTTATTAACTCGGTGACTGTGACAGGTGCCAAACAGGATCACGTTGCTGCGAGGAACTTCATTCTCAAGATGTATCTGGATCAGAATCCTGATAAAAAGCGTATGGTTTACTCCCACTTCACAGTAGCCACAGGTCAGTTAGGATCCATGTGGCAATGTGACAGCACTGCTTGGGCTACAGGCACACAGCACTTATGCTTTTAGTTGAGGAAATGGTTGACCATTTGCAGTTTGTTAGTTTATGATTAGCTTGAAGAGTGCTCCACTACCGTATTCACTGAAATTTAGGCCGGCCTCGATTCTAAGCTGATCCCCAAAAGTCTGAAGCCAGGAGAGAGGGAAAAAACCCTCAAATGTGGGTTGAACAACAAAAGCAAGGGCAGTATTCACAAAATGAAAACTGCATTTATCAAATATCAACACCGAGCTCGTTCTACATCGCTGTCTTCCTTATCGCTGCCATCTCGTGCCTGGCGCATGCAAAAAGTGTCTCCCATTGCCCTCTCCAACCATGGGCATTTTTCTCACTGATGCTGAAGTCCCGCCCAGGTTGAACGTTTGACGATGCCTTTGTGGCTAGCACAACTTTTTGTTTGAAAGTGGCATCATAGTGACATTGCCTGTTTGGTGCCGTTATCATAATGCCATGCCGTACTCCGATATGACACAGGTCAAAATGACACGCCACTCGTGTACTTCAGTTGGCTACTGGCATGGCTAGTAGCAGCCGCGATACTGACTTTTCTAGATGGTGCTATCTATGTGCCATATTTATCTATTTCAAATAAAAACTTGCGTGTTTTCCTAAATTTTTCTAATCTGAGCTAATCCTAGAATTTCGTATATGATTATTTGTAAAAAAATAATTGTTGGCCTAGGTTTGAGTAAATACGGTACCTAGAAGCAGCATCTCTGTAGAATGTGTTGTGCATCTTCTTGAGCTTGCTAGATATTGTGTGTTGTGTAGTGACTTTACAGGATTCTTTAAAATTGTAAGATGGCAGCACACGATGCCAAGTTGCTATCAGTAGAGCAAAGGTGGCTGATGCAGTCGCGAAAAAGGAATTTAATTGAAGTTTGTGTGAAGTTGTTGTCTACTAAGCTTTGAGGAAGCAGTGTGGATGCATGAAACTGACTAGAAAGACTAGACTTTTTTGTTTTTAATTTAGAAGCTTTCCACAGATATAGGAACTGCTTGGAAAACATTTAAAAGGCTAGAAAAGCTGAGGAAAACAACCCTGGCAGAGCCACTTGATAGGTGTGTACAGGGAGCTTCTGTGCTTCTTTGGCAGACTATTTGAGAGGCAAGATAGCTGGATGCTGTTGAGGAGAGAGGCTGAACAAGGATTAATGCAAATGGTGTATTGGAGGCCATGTGTAGATGCACACACACACAGCATATTTGCTGTTTGACTTCTTTTCTCCTTGGGTCTACTTAAAAGTTCTCCTAGGCTTTCTTTCAAACCCTAGTTTGTCCATGAATGGCCTATTTTAAGGTATTTATCCACAGGCACACCATGAGAAGTAAAGGCCACGGTGTACGAATATACTGAGGTGTTGACACTGCGCCCACCGGCGCGTCCATAGTATGTTTGGCCGCGGCGGGGCGCACCCTGTAGTTCTACTGCGAGACAACAGGTGGCGCCGCGACCAGCGGGCTCAGATCAGTGGGCTGGCGCCTTGAGATTCCACTGCCCACGCTCTATTTTCGAGTTTAGTAGCGTGAGTATAACTGAAAGCGCTAAGAAAATGGTTTACATGTAATAAAGTCATGTGTGTGTCAGGCCTAATGCCTTACTGATAGGAAAGTATCTGACGTACAGCAGTTAAGGATGTCATGCGGATCGCGAAGCGCTTAAAGCCCATTTCCCAAGATGCGGTGTCGCTTGTTGCCTGTGTCAGGCCGTGGGAACGGGCGAAGAAGCACAGCGATTTCGCATCTAAGTTCTGTAGCGCAGCAGCGTGGCAGCAGCTGAAGTACACGGGTTTTTTGTCTCTTCGAAAACACGTTGGGCATGTCCGGCGCCGAGGGCACCGGCTGCACACAGCGGTACCGCTCGCTACTGTTGAATTGGCTCTTAATGGACATCATCACATTCCCACTCCTCTACACAGATAAGGCTGTCGAGTTTATGCTTCACCGCATTTACGAAGTCATTTACTGATGTGACATTGTTCGGGTTTATAAGGGCCCTGAAATCGGATATGTCTAGTAGCAGCTTCTCTCCAACTACTCTGCACTTGCCAAATTCAGGAGGCTTGAGGAGGGTGTAAATGTATAATATCTGGTACAGCTGCAAGAAAGTAGGCATTGACGGGTGGTCATTCTGGCTTCCGGCCAATCTTACCTTACCAAGGAAACATTCAATTGGATCTTTATTCATCTTGCTTGTCAAAACATATTTAAAATTGTAATCGTGCAGGAGAGCATTGCAAAGTTCTTTTGTGGATTTTGATGTGACTCTGTCCTCAGATGTGCTCTTGGCGAGGAACATGTCTTCTGTTATCAAGCCACACTGAAGTTCCTTCTCCCAGCATATTGAAGATGGTGTCACTTAGCCGCTGGCTCCAAGGCTATTTCAGAGTCCACAGGTGTCGCAGCGGGCAAAGAAGCTTGCAGGTGCTGCGTCGCACTCTTGTTGTCGACTTTCGGCTGACGTCGCTTGGGTGCTTGCCCAGGAGGTTCCCTTGTAAAAGGCTGCTTTTGAGGTCTGTCTGGCCGTGTGAGGTACTTTGGGCAATTTGGAAATAAGATGGCAACTGCGTCTTTAGACAGTGCAGGCCTCTTTTCGGCGTTAAGCAGCACTTTTCCATTGAGCTTCGCGTAATATGTCCGGGATATCACGTCCCCTGAAAAATGCTTGGCGCAGACATGGTCGATAGGTGTCAAAGTCCGGTCTGCCCTCGGAATCACACAAGCCACTGCTCCAAACGAATGTTGTCGGACGGAGCTTTGAATAGGGGCACACGCTCCGTGCAAGTCCGGTAGCGCGAATTGCAGTTCGGGACGGAACACTTTCTTCCCATTGCAAACACGTCTCAAAAATAATAAAAAAAAGAAGCGCTGCTACTTTCGTCTGCGCAATGCCCACCAGAGGTGAGCCTCTATGGCGATGAAAGCTAAACACAAGGCCATCAAACACGGGAATAAAAAAACTTGTTCAAAACACCAAGGAAGTGCAGCCGCACCAGCGAAAACTGCGAGGTAGCGCAGCACGCACGTGGCAGCTCGCCACGATTTGGGACCGCATTTCACAGCGCCCTCTACGTCGGCTGTGACCACGCCCCCTCTCCTGGCTTGCTACCCCCGAACATACTGTGGCTGCGAGCGGGCGGCGCTCTCGCAGGCTGCGAGGGGAGAGTGTCAACACCTCTCTGTATACTTCTTACACCGTGGTAAAGGCCAACAGCAGCAAAATTTCATTTTGACAAAATTGACAGTAAACAAGTAACATACTATTAAAGCTATACCAATGATAGTGCACGTTGAAAAACCCCAGGTGGTCGAAATTTCCAGAGTCCTCCACTACAGCGTGCCTCATAATCAAAGTGGTTTTGGCTCGCAAAACTCCATAATATAATTTAATTCTTTTATACTAATGGTAATTTTTTGTTTTTATTAATGACCTTTAGATAGTACCTAAGCGGACAATGTGTACACCTGGTGGTGGATATGACGCAAATCCGAGCTCATGGCCTCCGAGATTTTCAATGAGCCACTGTCACCAGCTCATCTTAGAGGCCATGTTGGGGGTTTTGGCTTGTTTGTTGTTACCGATGAATAGTAAAGGCAGCATTTCATTTTCTTCCAATTCCAGTTTTGGTACCAAAACTGTGTTTTCGTGATGCAACTACTGTAATTTTAAATATGAAATTTTGGGCAGAAACTTCTCCAAATGTATAACGTCGGAAACTAGGCTGTTGGAATTTGCTGCACTTGGCTGTTAACATAACAGGATGCCACAACAGTGAGCTCGATACAGTTTGAGGTATGGTGTGTGCTCTAAAGACAGAAGGCTGTAAAAGGGACTGTTATGACTGCCGTAGACAACATGCTGTTAGTCACGCGCAAGAGTACAATGCGAGATCTCGCATTGTGCTCTTGCGTGTGACGAACAGCATGTTATCTATGGCAGTCATAACAGGGCCTAGATTGCTTGCAGTGTGCTTTGGGTAGTGATTTTGTAGCGATGCCTTTTCCAGTGCTTTTCCTTTCCTTCTTTTTTTTTTTTGCTTTATCAATGGAATCATCCGGCTGTGAATGCTGGATGATAAGAGTGGTGTAGAATCGAGCGGAAGGCATCGCTACAAAATCCTGGTCTC
This sequence comes from Dermacentor albipictus, assembly GCF_038994185.2. NCBI lineage: Eukaryota > Metazoa > Arthropoda > Arachnida > Ixodida > Ixodidae > Dermacentor > Dermacentor albipictus. The sequence goes on along the minus strand of NC_091824.1, from coordinate 164,202,356 downwards.
TACTGGCTGCATGGCCTGCCCGATAAGCAGCAGTTCAAAGCTCATTCTCCATGTAAGGCTGTTTCCATTCAGGTTGGTTTGTACAATGCACCTCAAACCAAGAGAATTTTTAAGAAATGTTAACAGTAGGTAGCTAGTTAGTAACTGTGGGGAAAACTTCCACAGAGTGAATTGGCTGGAAATAGCATGGCTCATAGAAATGCCACTGCCTTACTCAGACACGGACAACATTAGCCAGCAGAACAGCCAGACAAGCTATAGTGTGGTGCAATCGGACACATTCCACTTTTGAATGCTGGTTTGTAGTACACTTGCAATTACGTCGGGACAGTGAAAGCCAGTAGTGTAACACAGTAATGTCACCATTGTGTTATGGCAGTAGTAAGTATCATAACAGATAAATCACAAACAATTTCTTGAATACAGCTGGTATTTGGACCAGGGCACATTCAACCCTATTGTTTAGTCTTCCATCAGGACATTGGTAAACTGCATGCATTCAAAGGCTGCATTACCTTGCAGTGCAACCATCCAGCCTGTGCTGTGGTGCCCAAGACAGATGTACCACATTTACTCTTCTTTCTGGAAAAAAAAGTTGCTAAATGCATATTAGAGGACAAAAATCAGGCTCTGCGAGCCACATCCCATTATAGCTAGCATTGAACCTGTCACAGATGCAGTGTTTTGTGCATGTGAAAAAACACTGCTTGTATTGTGAAGGCTACACAGTTAGCGCATGAAGCTCTCTTACTTCCAGCTAATGGAATCGTGACTTGTGTTTCAATAGGAAAAGCTGATGTGTGTGGTGCCACTGCAGCACATAAGAACAAAGTGTCACATTGACATGATTAGTGCACTGCACAAGCATCAAACCTGGTTGCTATCCAGGCAGTAGTAGTAAATGTCAACAATTAATTGTTACTATGCCATGGTTGTTAGGGAGCCCAGCCAAGGCAGGTTTGTGGATTTTAATGTGTGTGGCTTACGTAGTTGATTAGCAAGCAAGTCGTGATGTATGTGCCTTTTTTTTTACAACGACAAGCTTTCCTTACTAATGAAACAGGTATGATTTGGATGCCGCGACTTGCCACATTTGCACATGACTTGCTTATGCAAGTAATTACAGTAAAAAAACAGTCATGACTAACAAGGCAACTGAAGCCAGAGGTGCAGAGTGAAGCACCTCCAATTCACACGAAAAAGAGTGTGGACGGAACTTAAGCGCGATTCTTCAGATTTTTGTAAAACAGCTGAGTTACGTCAGTGCACAACAGTGGGTGAGAGCAAAGTGAGGGGAAGCATTAGACAGTATTGTGATATCTGTGCCTAGCTGCAAGGGAGTTCATTGAGAGCAGGTGCTGTAGTGCTTGGCCTTACAGGGACGTAAGGGAGGCTTTCTGCTAGTTATTTCTTCTGGGTTCTAGCAAAAAAGCCATCAGTTTTGTCCATTCTTTCCTTGTGCCCTACATTTTAGGTTGATTGCTAGAAACAAGTGGGCGTATATGTACACATTCTTTGTACATGTTCAACATGGGAGGGAGCATGATATTAATGAGCCAGTCAGCCTTCGCAAGTCAACCTCCTATGATGCTATTCTCTCCCTGCTTTCACTCGCCAAACATGCACATCATGCTTTAAATCCTGGGAACAGCATGCCATACATTACTTGCTTTGTGGTAGGTTTGAGTATGACAGGCCACCGGTGTTTCCACTGCTTTTTCCAGCTCGTGCGGCGCATGCGAGACCTTTAGTTTTTGGCCTCGGTACTTGATAACATTGTTACCATTGCAGTGGCAATTCTAAGTGTTTGCATGATTATCTGCACAATTTTCAAATGGTGCAGCAGACAATTATGACAATGAACCCAGCACAGCCTAGAATTGACCAATTGCCATCACGTGCTTGGGTGCTTTTAAATTATCTCTTTTTTATTACTGTTTTTATGACTAGTCTTCAAGATTGTCACATGACATTCTTTCCTAAAGTTTAGCTTTCCTCCATGATGCTCACCGAGGAAATGCATATGAGAAGCTCCTGCTTTCTTCCCTACTGCATACCTGCCAGCTCTCCCAAATTTGGTGTAAATTTTATTAATTGAGACCTGGGGAGGCGTTCTATAAAAATCCACCGTCAGAAGAAGACAGGTGCTCCCAGCCAATCGGCTCTTCAGCACCAGACGAAAAGGATATGTCCACTAGATAGACATTTGCTAAATACCTGCCCCTCCCCCCCCCCCCAATTCCCCTGTTGTAAAATTTTATGAATGTTTCCTAAAGTTATGCGAAAAGTAAATTCAGGTTGTAAGAAAGTTTCACTTGTTGGTATCCGACAAGTGAAAGGCCTTCTGATGGTGAAAGGGCACCAGACGGGTCTCCGCGTTGAGCAAGATTATTGGGAAAAATTCCTGGAACAGACGAAATCAGCAATAGCTGAATCATGGAAAAAGTAATTGCGATCTAAAACCACTGTATTGCTTGACGGACTGCTTGTCGGTTACTGTGATTTCAAGTTCGATGCTGCTTGTTTCCTGCATTTAAAAATAAATCATCGGTAAAAAACTGTGTGCTTGGGACAAACATAGAACATGTGCTATTGTCCCCTTCCAGTGTAGTGTGCTTAAGATTTTTGAGTTGCTGTTCACAGGCTGGCAGGTATGCTTCTGGGGGGTGCCTTTTTTTGGTAAGGCCATTGTATGCTTGCTGTTGGCATGTGGGGAAAATACGAGTGTCTGGAGGAAGGGATGGTTTTGCCTTTGCTGCTCGTTTGTCCTCAGCCCTTGTGCAACCAGTGTTAAACATAATTTTCTTGCTTGATCTTGGCAGCATAGCAGAATGTTGGTTTTGATACCTGTTGCTGCTGGCAACCTTGATGAAATCTATGCACTTTTGCCTTGTTTAACATGTACTAGCATGCTTGAATGACACATGAATGGGATGCATCAAAGTGGCACAGCTGTTCAAGTTTAGTTAGTTAAAACTGCAATGTGCATTTGTAGCACAGCTGGACTTTATAAATATACTCTAGCTCCAGAACTACCTGTGAATGATTCGCACTGATTTCACAGATTGGGGGAATGTGGAAATGGAAGCATGCTCACTAGTTCTCTTGTGCTCACGATACAGTCTTATTGCATTAGTGTGCAATTAGTCGCAAGCTGTGGATATCTCCAAATCTCCATGGATTTTTTGTCTAGATTTGCTTCTTTAGTCATTTCTTTTTTTACAGAATAGTTTGTGTGTGCATGAATGCGATTGTGATAACTTGACATGCCTTGTTGCTCTTGCTTGTACAGTCAGTCAGGTCTGTTGGTCTGCTAAACAACTTATATGTTGATTTGTAACAGCTTCCTGAATTACATTAAAACTTCTCACAGCTGGCATTGCTTTTGCATTAGTGAAAAAGTATGCAGCACTATATATTCATGTTAGAGACTAGTATTCCTTAGTGGTGTTCGTTTTAACTTAGCAACATTGAAAATAAGTTACAACAACAAAAGCTTCAAGTGTGGAGTACAAAACTTGGCACTGTGCTTGCATTTCACTAGCAGTGCCATGAACTTAGTATGCCTGATGTTGCTTAGGTGTCTGCTGACGGTGAGTAGAATTTCGTTCGGTGTGTAGAATTCCTGTGCAACTGCAAGTAGTGCATTGGAACTGCGTCTTATTTGTTTTCTATATAAAGTTGCTCTTGCTTGCTTTCAAGTTAAGAAAGGACAGTGTACTGGATGCACACCACATCGTAAGCAACAAAGGACAAGCACCATGGTGTAGGAAAGAGCTAGCAAAGAGCACGAGGTATCTGTGCTACTTTTTGGGAGTACTCGGGTCACTGAGCACGTGGCTTGACACACTGCCCATGCTTACAACTGAGCCAAGCGCTCTTTTTCGACAGTTGCAACAATGTGGAGAAATGCTGCATTCTTGGTAGTTTCAAGCAGCTGCTGACAAGTGGTCACAATATCCCAACATGAATCATGGCATTTCTATGAAAGCTCTCATTAGAAAGGTGTCTAGCTGATTTCAGAGTGTGAAGTGGGGTTCAAGTCGTGCCTTTCCTGAGTGTTTGAGTGGTTTTTAGAACACCCTTTCTTTCGACAGTTATTGAGTTGCACAGGAGCTTTACCTTGATGAAACCCTTGCAGGAGCTTGTTTAGCTAAGGCGTGCCCTGTGGCCTGGGAGTTCACTGTGGGAACTGTACAATGCTGTCCTATGCTGTTTAGTAGCTGTGAACTTCACTTTGTGTGTGGTGGTGCACAGGGCCAGGTGACTATTAGGCGATCAAGGTGTCCAGAGTTAGTGCTTATGCCATTGCTGTCCATGTTCTGTGTGCTTTGTTAGTAGTGGTGACAAGCCCCATTCTTGGGTTATTGTTGTTACAGCAATCGCTTTTACAAAGAACAAGCAAACATGCCTTACTTTTCACTTGATTACTTGCACTGTTGTGCTGTTTATCTTGCCACACATTCTCTCTGCTGAGGGCTGCTTAACTGTGTACTAGTAGGTTTTAAAGCTTGGCTTTCAGAAGTGTCTTAAATTATTACGTTGCTTTGTTACAAAGTAGTCTTGTTTTTTTTTTTTCTCATTATAAGTATCTAACGTACAGTAGGTAGCTGATTGCTGCAGTCTCAAGTAATTTTTAACAACTAGTGCTTGTGGTCTGTAAACGGCTGTATGCTCATTCTTTGTGACACTTTTGCAAACATGTAGTTGCTCCTTGCTGGCAACCCCCCCTTCCCCTCTGGTTCATTTACCTGCTGATCTTCATGTAGACGTTGCTTTATTTGTTTGCTCTTGTAGGACCAAAGAAAGATGCCATTCATGCTAGGGAGTTCATCCTTAAAATGTTTGTGGACCTCAACCCGGACAGTGAAAAAATCATCTATTCTCATTTCACATGCGCAACAGGTAGGAGCGTGTGGCAGCCTTGTTGGCCTGTGCGTTGCTGCTGCTGTCTGGTGCTGTTTTTTGGTGGAGGCCTGCATGGGCAACTCACCGTAACTCTTCTCCACTGCTCCCAGAATGCTGCGTTGGTGGTCCTCGGCATGTTTGCACCTCACTGCAGCACTGTTGCCAAGCTTGCATTTCCTGTGACCATTTGCTTTTCTTGAGTTAGATTCAATTCTTCACTCCTTTGAACAGCCTCACTCTTTGACTGTTGTGCCCTTTGACTGCAGCCCGTTTTCTGGTTTGTACTTTACAGTGTTTTAATGTCTCCTGGCTTTGTTGGCCTCACTTTCTGTCACCCTGTGCGTGATGTTTATTTCTTTCTTTCCCTCCTTTCTTTTCTTCCCTCTTGCATGCCTTGCGGGCGTAAGACACGGAGAACATTCGGATGGTGTTCTGTGCTGTCAAGGACACCATTATGCAGAACAACCTTAAAGAGTACAACTTTGCCTGATGCTTTCATTCTCAGTCCTGCATTCCTTTTGAGCCGCATGCCTTGGGTTTGAATGGGTTTGTGTGACTTGCCACTTTTCTCCTTATTTTCACATTTTGGAAAGTTCTACCAGTGCCTCGTGTTCATTTTGAATCACATTCAACATTCCTGCAAGATATTGGTTCTCATGTGCATCCATCTCGGTAAACACTCTTTAGAAAAATACAGTTCGGGGGCACCTTGCTGTTTTGAATTATGCAAATGCTTGAAGAGCATTAAGACCTCACTCATACATTTACATTTTAAATAGATGCAAGTGCCCATGACGTCTTGGGCACAAGTTTTTGTCTTGCTGGAACGGTGAATGGCTTCTGTTGTGAATTGCAAATGTCTTAACTGGAGTGCATTGCAATCTTTTCCTGAGAACATTATTGTAGAATAGTTTATTGTGAACTTGGTTCGTTTAGACTAAGTGATTTTATGAATTACGCATAAATGAAGGATTACTACTTGCTTCTAGAATTTTGTCTCTAGCTCTAACTGATAGTCACACACCCTCCATGGTGATATTGGGCTGTGCTGCTTTCACTGTAAATAAGGTTTGTTACCTTTTCTGGTGAACTACCATATCTTTTTTCGGTTATAAGGTTGTCACAATTATAAAGCGATATACAGTTAACGGATCATTCACTCAGTGGCATGTGCCTGAAATACTGAAAACTAGGAAGTAAAGAAGAGAGAGGGAGAAAACAAAAAGTTTCACTGTGGTGAAAAAGTGTCCAGATTTTGCAAGCTGCCAGGAAAGCTTGTGCATGCGATGTTGTGGGCTTTTGTTTGCGGGCTAACAGGGCAGCTTATTTTCAAAGGCCATTGTCCTGCCATCCCTATAAACATAGGAAAGTACAGTCAGAGCATGCATTAAATTTTTATCTTCTGGCAACTTGGAGAACTTTACCGCTTTCAACGAGCAGAACGATAACAGGATCACAACTTTGGTTGCGGGGCACTTGTCTCACTTCATTGCAGATTGTGTCTGCACAGACAGAGTAAGGGTGGAGTTTGCTAATGATTCTCTGTGACAAAAACTTGTAAAAGAATACAACTAGGTCGCCTGAGACCCTGTTGCTATTTGTTATGTAATCAAGAAACATTGGATGTCTGCTACACGTAAGGCCTGTGCGCAATTATGCAGCTCACCAGCGATTATTTCGCTTGCCTTGTTGGTTTGGTTGGAGACTACTAGGTTCGCTAGACTATGGACTAGGCCAGCAGTGCCATCTCATTACCTTTAGCGTTGAGGATGCACCTGCAGTGTAGGAAAACAAAAACTTGGTTCCTTCTGCTCATAGCGGTGTCAGAGTTCTCATGTCGTCTGTAGGTGTAGTTCAAAAGTTAGAGCAACATGTTGCGGGGTGTTTAAAATTGCAGTCATTGTATATATATAGGGAGGTGGCATCGCAATGATTTACGAAAAATTGTTTGGTGACTGACTCAGTTTGGTTCATTTCTAATCTGACTTGGAAACTTCATAACATCAACACATCCTAGGTTCGCCACTTTGTGCCATGTCCTGCAACTGCTGTACACCACTCAAGGCGACACTTTGTTCCCCCAATGGCTCGTCGAAAATAACAATCGACAGCATTCATTTTGCGTTGGTTTGATGGCAAATACTGCCTCATTTGCCAAAGTTTTTTAGTTGCTACAATTTGTACTGCCGTGTAAAATTTGGATCACCGGAAATATGGTGCTGCTGATGCCATATTGTCACATAGTAATAGTGACAAACCACACAGTATCAAAACTGTGAGTCTCAAGTTTAACCTTTTATTGGGTGAGCTCGTGACCAGAAAGACAAGTGACACTAAAAGCATAACTATAGTGGCGAGCACAGTAGTTGTTTGCCGATAGGACCTACAGGTCAAACGTGTTATACATTCCAGCATAATTGCTGGTGCTCATGTACATTCCAAAAAGTACGCCACCATTTGCTTTGTGTGCACAGTGATTACACAAAGATTATTTTCCTATAGAATTGGCAACAACATTCAAGAAAGTTCTAATAGAGAATAGAAGGATGATAGAAGAAGTTCTAGCGATACCTTTGTAATATTTATTAGCCTGTGGAAAATTGTCACTGGAAAAACAATGTACACGCCATTATCGAAACAGTAACTGACTCTATCAGCCTCATATATGAGGCTTTGAGGCATGGTTTTGAGGCTTAGGGCTCTGGGGAATAAACTTTGCATTATATTGGAACAAATACGGCAGATTGATCCAAGTTGCACATTGCATTTGTGACCTCGTTTCATGTTTATAGTAGTGGGGATGCTCTGCAGTGACCTCTGTAGGGAATGCCTTGTTGTATTTGGAGCATTTTTGTGGCCAGCATGTCATGTGTATTAGCTACTATGCAAAGCATGGCATCATTAAAGAATGTCCCTTAAAGTGATTGTATCAAAGATACATGCTACACCAGGCTCCACAGTATGTCAGCCGTGACCTTAGTTAGGTACAAACTGGACTCAGTCTAGTTAACGTCCCTGCCTTTCCTTCCTCCCTTCTGTCTCTTTCTCTACCATATATTGGTTTGCTTCGTGATTTCATTCCATTCTCGTCGGGGTGCAGGACCACTGAACCTGGTGATGATAGCATCACGGGCTTGCAAGGCATTGGTGAATGTAATCATTGTTATTTAGTCACCGTGTTGCAGTTAAACCCTGCAATTATGAAAGCACTGTTAAAAGTAGGGGAGGAAAAAAAAAAAAGATGTCTTTGAGAGGAACTCAGTTGTGTGAAATGAATGGTCCAAATTTGGAAATGCACAGATAGCCTACAACTGCAAATATTTCGTTATTACTCTGCTGAAACATTCTTTGGAGTGACTTGAGGACTGTATTTTTGCTACTCAGAAAGCACTCCATTGCCCTGTTATCATCGATAGCTTGGAATCAACAGTTCTTGTACATACTGTAAATTCCATTCTCCTCTCCTTGAGCATCAGAGTGCACAAAATCTCGGTCCTTGATGTCACCAGTCTTGCCTACTCTGCTGACAAAGGCTTCATTGGTTAACTACCCATGGACAAGCATCTATGCACATGGAAATTTTTAGGCTGAGTCCATTCAGAACTGGGCTGTCGTGACTGCAAAGTGCGTTCTATGAATTGGTCAGCGATGATGGCACTTTACCAGTGGCACTGGTCCTGTTGATGCATCTTTGTACGTGCTCTATCCAGCAACGTTGCATTCTAAAGTACTGCCCATGTCATCCATGTCTGCACGTGCACAACTAAACAGCACAATCACAAGTGATAGTGAGAAATGACGTAAATGCTGATTGGCAAGTGTTTTATTTCAAAAGAACAGCAACTGTTTTACCCTCAGAAAATTATGGACATGTACAGCAACCTGGATGTAAAGAAAATAACATCAAAACATTAAAGGCATGGGTTGCATTATTGACATTAGTTGTCATGTAGTACATTTGGCGGTTTGCTGAAACGTGCTTGGCTGAGCTGGTCTTTAGCAGCGGCTGTGCTAGGTGAGGCATGCGCCGTTGTTCAATGGGGGGTGTTCTTCAGGAGACAAAACCACACCGCCCTTTCCATTCCAGATTGGGCCCATTTTTCCATCTTGCTATTGACAATTGGCAGTTTATTATTCTTCAAATACAATGAATGGCAAAGAGAGAATACACAGACGAGGGTCCCAAAGTCAGACTGCAACAGAACCCTCGGTTAATAATAACAATGGAAATACATATGAAAGATGAGCAAGCTGAGTAAAAGTAACAAACACAATCGCGAAATATGCAACATAGAAAAATTAAATAAACAAAAACAATTGTCAGTATACAAGCCTATTGTGCATAAAAAAGCTGTCAATACATACAAATGGCAAATGGAGTGTAATGAATGATGTAAACTTAGTTATACATGTAAAAAAAGCTTAAGGGCAAGACTAAATGCATGAACACATGAAGGTTTAATGCTGTTGGGTAAACCATTCCACAATTTATAGCAGCGAAGGATGATGTCATATTTCCATAGTTAGAATGAACCATAGGCAGTAGAAAATTTGAGTTATGTGCAAACCTGGTATTACTATTATTGATGAGGTACTGGAATCAATGACTTCATATGAAAGCTGTTTAGCAAGTAATTTATAAAACATACTTATTAGATGATAGTTGAAGAAGTTTGTTACAATGTTATTTTCACGAAGTAATGGAGTAGCACTCATGAAAAACTTGCTTTTAGTAATAATGCGTATTGCTTGGTTTTGAAAGTGCTGAATAGACGAGATATGACAGTAATATGTTTCCCCAGGAAACAATGCCGTAATTAATGTGACTGTGAATGAAAGCAAAGTATAATGCTAATATGCGTCTTTGGAGAAATATGCTCTTGATTTGATTAATGTTCTCATGCCAAAGGTACACTTTTGCTTAATGAAGGCAATGTGTTGAGAGAACTTTAGGTTAGAATCTAATTTGATATCCAAAAATCATACACAGTCGAAGATGGGAATGTGATAACCATCTAGAGTTATCTCAGGCAAGCCAGGTAGTATTCTTTGGCTAGATTGGAAAATCATGGCAAGTTTTGGTAGGATGTATAATTAAATGATTGAAAAAATAGCAGGGTGCAACAATATGTTCAAGGTCATTGTTTACTTTAAGGATTAAGGTTGTTAAAGATTTGTCACACAATGAGATAGTAATATAATCTGTGTAATAGTGCACAATGTGCAGATTTAGGACACGTGGGTAAATCATTAATATAAACAGAGCCTTGTGGTACACCTTGGTTAATAACTTTAGCATCAGAATAAGCACCTCCAGAAAAACTCTTTGTTCTCTATCATGCAGGTAACTTTTTAGGAGTTTTAGTACTGGACCAGTTATTCCCAGGGCTTCTAGCTTAGTAAAAAGTATGTTATGTATAATCGTATCAAAAGCTTTAGTGAAGTCCAAAAATACCGAATCAATGAAGTTACCCATATAATCGAGTGACGAATGTAGTCAGCTAGGGATATTAAAGCTAACGTAGTTGAACTGCCAGCACAAAAAACAAATTGAGAAGATTGCAACAAATCAAATTTTTTAAAGTAAATATTTAGGTACTTACAGGGATGATGAAATTTATTACATTACATAAATTACATTGATGGTAAAATTTTGACAATTTTTGTATATGTCCGAATAGGCCAAAATTCATTCCTGTTTTAGAGAAATTTGACTTGGGTGAGTTAGGATCACAATTAAATCCAGATGACAAGACCTATGGGGAGGTGGGGGGGGGGGGGGGAATATATTACGTGGCGCTGTTTTTTTCCTGTGTTTGTCCTGCTTTGCCTTGTTCATTTTCACTCTTCTGGTGGAGTTCACATTGTGCAGTGCAAGAACACACAGGTCACTCGAACTTTCACGACATGCTGGCTGCATGTTCCGATGATTGTACTCCATTTCATACATAGCAGGCAGTGCTGTGAAAGCTAGAGATACTTCTCTCACTGTTTGCATCTGTGACCAAAAATATTGCTTTACATGTGATAGAAAGATAGTTAACCTCAAATTATTCGGACAGCGATGATTCGGACATCCTCAATTATTCAGACCACCCCACTGCACCGCCAGTGGCCCCATAGACTTGGTGCGTAAGGATGACCAATATTTCAGACACCTTGCAGCTCATCGCATGGCAATTACGACTCTGCTTGCATGACCGTGAGCTAATATGGCTACCGAGTCAAGCAGAAATGGCTATATTTTCGTTTTGAGATATTACCAACGTTGTCGTCAGCCATGTCGTTGGTGCACCGCGAAACCGAAACTAGTAAAGCTTAGTCAATTAAGTAATAGCCAATGAGAATTTGGTGCATGCATTGACTGTACTTTCATCTATCTGTAGTGACATAATGATAATGGTCGAGATACAGGCTGAGATAGTGTAGCGCCGCCTTCCGCTCCATTCTGTGCCGCTCTTGTCATGTACTGTCTATGGCCGGCTAATTCTATTGATAGTGTGTGCGGAGCGTAGCACTGACCAATGATGAAGTGCAAAAAAGCATGAAACGGAGTAGCATAAAAGACATTGCTAGAAAATCATGGCCACTGTATGTCTAGGACAAAAGCAAGCATATGCATGCGCAGCAGCTTGCGTTGACGAACTTGGATGCATTCTTGAACTATCACTCTTAAAAGATACTTTCGTTTTTGCTATATTTCTCATGACTAGCACTGTACCCATCAGTGGGCAGCAGTGCCTCCACACAATGATAAGATAGCATGCTTGGCACTGTGCCAAGAATGCCACTACTCGTAGAAGCCATTGTATCTGGCACTAGTCACACCAGAGATAGGGTGCTTGACACTGGATTAACAATGCTGGTGCTCCTAGATGCAGATGTGTCTTGCACTATAGTTGCACTAAATTGAAGGTATTTCTGAAAGTGACAATTCTAGAATATGACACACCACATTTGACCACTTGTGGAACGCTCATTTATTTTTGGGCGAATTCGGTATTTCAGACTCCTGCTTATTCAAACATCCTGGTGGTCCCCATTGGGTCTGAATTACTAGTCACCGACTGTTCAGTGTAACATAAGTCTTCTAATTTTACTTCACCGAATATAACATATATATTCCATATTAAAGGCATTAGAGATGTAAACTTATTTACCACCATATTACCGTATTTACTCGCATAATGATCGCACTTTTTTTGTCAGAAAAATTGAAGCAAATTCAGGGGTGCGATCATTACGCGGGTTAAATTTCCCGGGACCGGGGAAAAAAATTTTTTTTTCGTCTGCGTTTGCTGCGGGATGCGAGATTGCGGGTGCGGGACACCAAAACAAAAATGGCGGCTAGCGGAGCGAGCCGAACGCGCCGAACGCGATTTTTTTTTTCTTCTCGTGAGTACATTACGTGCATTGAAACAGTTTCTTCCGTATTAGTGATGAATAATATCGTTAATATCGGCAAGTTTGCGGCAATAACGTAGCCATGTCCACTTTGAGGGGACAGAAATAGGTGGGCGCGCTTAGCTGCCAGTGACAGAAACACATGACGGGCATGCTGCGGAAACTGCGGCATCTGTCTTCACTACTTTCCGCTAAGGGTGGGCGAATATCTTAGCTGTGTTACAAGCGTCGGCGTATGAATAGGGTACACTTTTAACGTATCAGAGTAAACGTGGCTACTATCATTGCCGCGCGCGATTTGTTGCATGCTCACGAGTGCAAAAGCAGATGAAAAGAATCGAAATGCGCCTTTATTGTTTTGGTTGACATCAGCCATTATAAAGCCAAACCATAATAAAGGCAAGTTTGTTTGTACCTCATTTTGTCATGGAAGTGCGGAAAGTGATGAAAGTAATGAAATGAGGCATCTACTTAAGAATGTTTAGTGCGTGGAGGCCGCTTGGCTTGTCTTGGAAGAGTCGTTCGCGTAGCATTCGACAGGTGGTAAGCGCGATCATTATTCGCTAGACTTAGCACACGACATATCGCTGCGGCAAGTTCGGGGTGCGATCATTACGCGGGAAATAAGAAAACTCGAATTTTGACGACAAATTTTAGGGGTGCTATCATTACGCGAGTGCGATCATTATGCGAGTAAATACGGTAGTGTAGTAGCATGTTTCTGTGACCAGCTGCCATAACGCATCACTTGCACTCGCAACTGAAATATGGTGCATCGCCTACTAGAAGCTGAAGTATGCACAAGAAATATGTGATTTGGCATAAAGTTGCATCCACAATTTCTAAGATATGAAGTAGCTCACACTGCGAGAAACACAGATTGAGACTTGTATGATCGAACTACTTGCATAGTTTCCGCAGCATTGCCTGCCATCTATGAAACAAAGCATATTACGCTGGAAACATGGGCATCAATGTTTTGGAGCAGTTGCCAGTTTTAACCAATATGTTGCTAGGGAACTGGACTGGAAAACTTTATTGTGGTCCGGCAACCATTTAGGTTTTTAAATTTTATGCTTTTTTGATGCCAGGTTGTGAAGTCTTCAAGCACGAGTGCTTGGCATAGCAAATCCTGTTAGTGTAGTGCAGAGGATGGCTGCTGTCTGAGCATATTAGTTTCATTTCAGTGTATGAGAATCGTGTTACGTTGGTCATCTCTGTGGGAATTGGCTTTTGCGTTAGCCGTCACATTGGTCAGTGTATGAGCACACAAGAGTTATGTCTTGTGTCTTTGTACCACTGGAACTGTGGCCAGTTTGGATTAGATTCACCCAGTGGCATGTGATTGTAGCCATGAAAGCCTCTGATCTTCCTTTTGTTCATGAGGCATGATCAAAAGTTGTAGGTGGAAAGTCTATATTTATACAACTTATGGAACAACACTGGACTCTGAGGTAGTTACACAAACAAGAAACATGTTTTTGATTGACCTCTTTGAAAATATTTACACTTTTGCGTAATGTAGTATTTAGCATGAGACCTCATTGGGATGGCATAGTTCCCACTGGCTTCAAAAACCTGCGCTTATTAAAGGTAATATTCTTGAACATAACCAATTCAGAATGTGCTCCCTGCCATGACCAGTGCTTCTTAGCTAACTGTTTACACATGCTGCAGTCATTGCACCTTCTTTTTTTAGTGACCTTACATTGAAGGTAGTGGAAAAAAATCCTTTACTGTGCTGTCCAGGTTTACACAGTGTACTTACTGAAGCAGTCGTGTGTCAGTGCCAGTCCCAAAACTTATATTGTCATCCTACGGGCTTCCCGATGTTAGCAGACTCTCATTTTACTGGCGAATTTTCTTTTCTCTCTCTGATTTTCTTGTCTTGAAAGCGACGCTCGTCTCCCTTCCCCGTTTCCTCTGCTTTCTTACCTGCAGACACAGAGAACATCCGGTTCGTGTTTGCCGCCGTAAAGGACACCATCCTGCAGCTGAACTTGAAGGAGTACAACCTAGTGTAGAAATTGCCTGAAGTTGACCACAGGTTTTCCCCAGCCCACCCCTGGAGGCAGGTTGTCTTCTCTCTCTCTGCCCCTTCTCACATCTTGCTCCCTCTCGTCCGGCTTGCAAGAGGAAGAGAACATCACAAGCTCGGTGAAGATCGCTTGCCGCGATAAACCGACAGAGACGACGCTCCCCACTGCTTCCTCTGGTGGAGGCAACACAATGCCAAGAGTGACATCACTGTGGATACTTTGCTGGCGCACATATGGACAACACATATGCTTGTTTTCCTATAAAGGAGAAGAGACCGTGTGAGAGAGTCCTGCTCTCCTGCCTCTTCCTACAACAGGGGGGGTTGCGACTCTTTTAACCCACTGCGTGGTGCCATTACTGGGGAGGATGAAAGACATGCCTTGTTGTAGCCACACACACCTTGGCAGACGCTTCTCCTTTCTCTTGGACTCGCAAACACAGCCTGTACACTTGTTTCAGTCTTGCTGCCCTGTAAGTTTTCTCTTTATTATGCTATGCCCACCACACTCTGTTGCTGTTGTTTTGTTCCACTGAAAATTTGTTACAACACTTCTGTGATTTTTTTTTTCTTTAACATACCTTTGTGAGCAGCTGCTGTTCATGTCTATTAGATAAGAAAGTGTTACACATGCCTGGGATAACCTTCTTGAGGGTTGCAACCCTGAAGCCACTTAAGGACATTTGTGCTGCTCCATGTATGTTGTCCCTGCACATGCTGCCAGTTTTCTCTTCTTTTTTCTTAAGTCCGTTTTTAAAGGAGTGCCAAAAAAGAAAGGTGTTCGGATGTGTGCTGCTTGCCAGCTGCAAGTACTTTTGCCACATTGGTCAGCATGGCTGGAAGCATGAGA
Organism: Dermacentor albipictus; assembly: GCF_038994185.2. Classification (NCBI taxonomy): domain Eukaryota; kingdom Metazoa; phylum Arthropoda; class Arachnida; order Ixodida; family Ixodidae; genus Dermacentor; species Dermacentor albipictus. Next base: position 164,187,156 of record NC_091824.1, on the reverse strand, counting down.
GAATAGTGTTGTCACACCGCACTGGTGAGGCATTGATGCAGCACATCTGTGCCAGAGCCTATGGTTGTACGTCGGTACAGTGCACTCGTTGCAGATTTGTAGACCTGCCTGCCCTTAACAAGCTCAAATAATGACAGGGGTGAACAAGTCCACGCTTGTGGACTTTTGTGGCAGTCCTTTTGAAACCAATTGCCATGCTTCGTATATGCTAGTGTTTGGTGCACATCTGTATGCGAGTTCCTTCTTTCATTTTTCTTACTATTGCTTTCTCCTCGTGTCGTTCACAAGTGCCCACCTGTCTGCCAGTTTGCGAGTTTTTGTCCCTCCCCCCACCCTTCTTTTTTTTCTTTTTTTCAGCAGGTTTTGTTCAAACCCTTTTACCTAGTCAGCGTTTTGTACATAGGCAACATGGCAGGTGGCATTGTGCGTCATTGCGAGTTCTGGAACAGCTGTGGGTCCAATTCTGCACTCCTTGGCAAGCACACCATTCTGTCAGCGCCTAAACGCAACCATTGGGAATGTGTGTTGTGCAAGTGCTTAGGGGGGAGAGGGGAAACAACTTGCGAGACAGGCTCTGCGAGAAGGTGCCTGAAGTGCCGCAGTAGGCCTCATAGCCGAGACCTGTCAGCAGTATTGTGGATGCGCAGCTCTGGCTTGGTTCCCTTTTTTGGCCATTGTGCGTCTCCTTGGAATGATTGTGCTGCACCTGCTATTCTCAGCATGCTTCTGTCTTGAATGTGTGCATGTGTGTTTTAGATATTGGGCAAACAAACAAACAAACAAGTACAGTTCTCCAGACAAAGGTGCAGTTGGAGGACAACCCCCTTTTAGGCTGCTGAAGTATAGCTATATTTCTTTTTTCATTCCACCCCCACCCCCCTTTTTTTTCACAACACTAGGTGAACCCATTTAGAATCAATTGCCAATCAATTGCTGTGTTCATAAGAGCGGGATTTTGGCCATATTATAGATGGACCTTATCAGAATCCGCTGTGTAACGCACAGTATTGGTTTTTACCTTTTTGTCAAAGTCGCTAGTGGTTATGCTTGGTTTTAGTCTCTGTATCAGCTGGCAGCCCCATGATGACTGACATTTACAATAATGTATTGAACATTGAGTATTGCTGTACTAGTTGCTCATTTTCTATGACACCTTTCATCCTCTGCAAAGTCTTCATGTGGATTACCAAAACACAACTGCCCACTGTATTTTATGTATGCATGTCTCTCTCTCCAATCATTTTTCTTTGTCTCTTTTTGTTTATTCTGGCAGACCTACATTTTGAGAGCAGCCTAGGAGTCTTCAGGGTACAGACCCTTTTTCGCATGTTTCATTCTCCAAGGCGGGGGCTGGGACATAATTATACTGCCACGTTGCAAATACGCCAGGATGTGAGCGAATGCGAGGAAAACACTGGTCCTCCTGTTTGTTTGGGAGTTGGGCTGATTTGGAAGCTTGTCAGTGTTCACAGACTGCTTGCCATGGTGCATTGAGAGAGGCTTTCCTCGAAAAGCTCTTCATTGTCGCCATCCCAAAGTGTTTGTGGTGCGACGTTTCGTCCTGACGGAGGCAACAAACCACACAATGGTGTCTCACTTATTCTCGCAGACATCCTTCTGAATGAGCAAATGGGTGTGTAGTTTTCAGCTACAACAGGTGTAGTGCGCCCTCAGTGAAAGGGTGACATGCTCTCCACTTGTTACTTCATCCTCCCTCTCTGAACCCCAGCCCCCTTCTCTACTTTTTTCACAATGCCTTGCTGCTGCTGTTGCTGCTGCTGTTGCTGGAAGTATGCGTGTAGGACTGTGAGAAGACAACAGCAGAAGAAAAAAAAAATGGGGTGTGTGCTGATGTTTTTTATAAGCTTGCGCATGCGCGCATTGTGCGACTGTGGTGTGTTTGTGTTGTTTGACAGGGAAAAACAAAAAGATGTGCAAATGAGCTTTTTTGAAGTCCGACCGCGTGCAAAAGAAGACAAAATGTGTATCTTAGTATGGTGTGTATGTCAGGCCTATCTTTTTTTATATATATATATATAAGGAAAAAAAATGCTAGTTATTTAAAAGAGGACAGTGTGTAAAGAGTATGATTAGTGTTTTATAGAGCAATGCATATGGTCCCCTTCTTAAGCCCCTTTCCACTGTCATTCCCGAAGTGCTTGTTCCTCCTTGGTCCTCCATTCTCTTCACAGCCTGCCCCCACCTTCCTCATTGCGTGCGGTTAATCTCTGTCCCAACCTCTCTCCTCAATTTCCCTGTGTTGTGTTGTCTCGCTGCAGTTAAAGGTGGATTTCCTCTCCTGCGTGGTTCCCGCTTTTGGCTCATCCCTCCATCCTTAATCATTACCGCAGTTCCCTTTTCGGTGACCTATTCGATGAAACAAGAAAAAAAAACATACTTGGTACCTGATTCTTGTCACATAAGGCAGGAGGACAGAGTTTTTTTCAAAGCGCTGGACTTCGCTTTCATAGGTGCATGGTGCAGGAGTTGAACTTGGTAGTTGTACTTTTTCTGGGGGCACACCAATGACGTTCCGGCGACTTCTGGGCGGGGGGCTAGGCTGGGAGGAGAATAGTGTGCGTGCGTTTGGCCATTTCTCTAATTTCTTCTTTCCTTCTTTACACTTTGCTTGACATTCTCTCACCACTCCTCTTCACCGTGCTTTTCAGCCCTTTTCTTAGGCTCAAAGGAAAAAAAAGGGGGGGGGATCGGAGCATCTGCTGTTTGCAGCCTATTGTCTTTTTTTTTTTGCAATGTAGAACAAAGCCTAATCATTTATTCACTATTATTATTATTATTATTATTATTATTATTGCTCCTGTGTTTTGTACAGTATTGTTCGGAGCGTCGTTTATAGTTGAGAGGAGATATATATATATATATATATATTAGTTTCGTAGGATACTTGCCTGTTGTGTTTTAACAGTGCATTTTTTTTTTTGCCCCCGTCCGATGCCTTGCCAAACTATTTTGGGGTTTCTGCATAGTGCGGAAGTCAAGCTGATGTTTCTTCAGCTACTTTACGCTTGTTGCAAAGTATGCGTTTTCGCCTTGGGGGCCTTGTTGTGTGAAGGCTGGAAGAGGCGACTTGTTTGTTTCTTGTCATGCATTTTTTCTTTGTCATGTTGATTGTTTTTTTCTTATTGTTTGTGCTGCACACACATGAAATTTCTTTTGTTGATCGTGCATGGCGCGCTGCGCGGCTGTACGGACTCTCATTACAATGTATATGGCGCTTCCTCGATGACGAGACACGCTGCATCTCCAGGAAAACTGCAGTGTGTGTGACCATTGTGCAGAAGATAGCAGCACCAGACAGAACAGGAATGGACTCCCACCTAGTACGGGACAAGGTGTGCATGTATTGTGTGTGTGCATGTATATATTATACATACATAAAATATATAAATATATATAAATGATACGAGCTCTTGACGAAAACATAATGCTTTGTCAGGTCATTCAGAGGGGGCTCTGAGACACACACACTTTGAGGACTTTACCTTTATATGGATGTGTAAATTTGTAATATTCAAATTAATGCAACCGTTGGGTAAAGTATTGAATAAATTCTCTTAAATTCTCGTTTGAAAATGAGCTGTGTGTTCCCTGATTTGTTCTTCAAACATCGATTGGGCCCCTTCTGTGGGTTTTGGTGTGCTGGTCCAGCGGGGGATCGCTGAACGCAGTGCTGTGGATGCAGTTGCTTCTGCTGTTCATGTTTTCAGTTAGCTATGAGAAGGTCCTGATTTTTCAGTGGATTGAACAAACTATCAGTCGATTATTCTTTTTAAGCGCGAGCTACATGGGTACATTGTAAGCTGAGGAAGCGGGCACAGCGATTGGACAGCGCGCCATCAAATTGACATGTGTACTTCTTTATCGCGTGACCGTGTTCCGCCGTCAAAAAAAAAAAAAATCCCTTCCAGTATGTGAAGATGGTTCGGGAAGCTGTGCTAGTTGTACCGAGTGTTACGCCATGCGAGTCAAACTTTCCAGCATATTAATCTTTTGTTTCACCATTCTTTCACCTCATTTTCGCTTTTGCATGGTGTGTGTGCTTTAGGAGCATTGCCGTTTAAACTCTGCATCTCTGGCGCGCAGCACGGGGTCGGCCCTACGACGCCGAGCCCGTTCACGAGCCAACTCTCGCTGACGCTCGCGGTAAGCAGTTTCTTCCTCGGGAATACGCACTACTCGTGGTCTTCCCATAGTTCTAGCTGAAATGGAATGTGCGGAACCACTGATTGAAAGCTCCGTAATTTAGCGCTAGGCCCACCACTGGAGATGCGGGCGCTGCAATAATTTTATGCGAAGCATATAACGTAGGTTTCGGGCCTTCGCGCGACGCCCGGCGGTGGCCACCATCGACTCTGAAGTGGGGTCACGTGACATGACGTCACACAGGCTGCAGATGGGGCCTCATATCGCGCCGTCGGTCGCCTCCCGGCGGTGGCCACCATTGACCTTCAAGTGATCAAGTAGGTCACGTGATGACGTCACACCGGCTGCAGATGGGGCCTCATATCGCGCCGTCGGTCGCCTCCCGGCGGTGGCCACCATTGACCCTGAAGTGAGATCACATGATGTGACGTCACGTGATGACGTCCACCGGCTGCATATGGAGCCTCATCGCGCCGTCGGACGTCGCCCGGCGGAGGCCTCCACGCTTCGGTTCGCGCCGTCGCGAGCGACGCGGCGGCGGCGCCACCATCGCTGCATCACGTGATATGTGACGTCACGCCAGGGATGAAGCGGCGCGCGCCCGCCGTCGCGTCAGTCTCTGTGCCCGCAACCGCGCCAGCGTCTTTGCGTCGGGCGTGTATGCGGTCAAGATGCCTCCAAACACTAAGGATACGCTAAGGTTAAGTCCAGTGGATGCTTCGCATCCACTGGGCTTAACCTTGATAAGCCTCCAATTTTTGACGATTGGTTGGATCAATTTGACGTGGCTGCCGGCACTTCCCGCTGGCGCGAAAAGTACCAGCAGCCACGCGCTCCTAGTATCTCGTTTCAATCGCTGGACAATGTTCGTTGGCCACAAACCGCTAGCAAAACATTTCTTTCGCGGCAGGGTGGAATCAACTTTCAATGAATTCGATGCCGATCTGGCGTGATCGCCGAAAATGCACCGCGTGACAAACGTAGAAGATTCAGACAGGGGGAAAGGGGTCATTCAACCTCTTTCCCCTCTTGAGCTGCTCTTTCCTTCTCCCGCTAGGTCACGTGGCCCCTTTTTTTAGCGAAGTCCAAGGCACAGGGTCCGCATGCATAGCTTCGCTGTAAAATGTTATTGTTCGGCGCACGTCGTGCCAGCATGCAACGGTAGTTTCTCGAATCCTTTCGCTGGTTCTATCCGCTGTCGTCATTGAATCTTATGTAAATGTATGCGCGACGCGAATTGTGTAGCACTTTCTGGAACACGCGGGCACCAGCGATTACTCGGAACCTTCGATGACTCATGTCTTTATGTACCATAGAGTCTTTACCCTTTTCGCGGAGCAGTTTGTTCTAGAGAAACAGCGCGCCGAACGTCGCTTCAGCGACAGCGCACGAATACGCTTCCACCTTGATTTTGTGCGACCAGCTGTCGGAAATGCAACTGAGTTTTCGCTAACGCACTGTGCTCCAATCATGTGGATTGAAGACGAGCAGTAGTTGGCTGCAAAAATAGTGGCTGGCGTATTAAAGAATGCAATGAATCTGTAGCCAAGTTCGCGGACCGCTGCTGCAACTGTCCGTGCGTGTTACCGGCACTACGATATGTATGGCTTTCTTCGACAATACAGAAATTCGCTCATCCGCCAGCGTTGTGTTGCTAACCTTCAAAGAAAATGCTTCAACCCCGGAACATCGGCAAGAGCGAGTACCGCTCGTTAAACAATGCCTAAGACAGTAGCGCCGCTTCCTGTCGTACAATGTTTCGCGCACAGTATACACCAGAACACCGTGAATTCAAAGGGCGCCGCCATATTGATGAGCGCCGGTCGCGCCAACTATCCCAAGCGCCGCGAAGTAGCAGGCCTGGGCTGCCACGGCGGGAGATGCGACCCGGCGCGAAAGCGAAACTTGGGCTGTTTAGCTGGGCAGAAGGCGTGTTTCGCGTTTTTTCTAACCTGTCATTTTCGCTGTCTGGATTCTATCAAACTTCAAGACCTCATGCAAGTCCGCAATGGCCACACTGAGTGCTGTGCAGACTGCAGAAGCGAATACATCAGGTAGGTACGCTATTTCGTTTGTACAAACCGCGCGCTATATGCTAGAACACGTGTGAGCTTTTTGGCACGTAACCTGTGAAGGAATTTACAGCACTGTGTTGGTGCCATATATTATTAAAGCACGCAGAACACTGTCATCTGCACTTTCAGTTTGGTCTTGTTTGTCATGGTCTCTACTGGGTTGGCCGCGTTTGGCACCCAACTGGCGAGGTCGTTTGACTGCCTGGTTAGCAGACGCCTGCCCTTCACCATCTGCACATTGAAAACAAAATAGATGTTATAGTAAGAAGGGCTGTAGTTCTTTCCCATGCCATCACTGTTGCGAAGATATAAAGTCCTCTCAAAATGAAATAGAAAATACACCAGGCCAATTGTATCCTGCAACCACTTAAGAGTACAACATTCAGAACAAAAGCCTACAGTACTCGAACAAGCAGCATATGATGCTAAACCTGCACTCATTGGAAAATGAGGTACTACAGTAGTTATAATGTTCAACTACATATGCATTCAAAGCCCGTATAACAGGTCGAGCATGACAGATGCAGATGTTGTACAGTTGCACAAACCATGACAGGGCACGTAAAATTACCATCCCTACTTAAAGCTGCATCATCAGGACCCCTTTGGTACAAGACAACAACCGCACCTGCATTCCAAGAAATTATCCCACCAACTGCAGCTACCTGGTACCAGACCTGTTTCGCTTGTGCGAGGCCATCGGATTGTTGGCGCTCCCTTAGAAAAGAAAGCAGTAAAAAAAAACTAGTGAGAACGATCAAAATTTTGTTACAAAATACAAGAATAATTAAGCACTTTATTTTCCTCGCCATATGAAATATTTTGCGCTTTGCCCCGCATAACAGCCCGCACGCAGTTTAGAGCTCAGGAGGCTCAAACGAATTCGTTACGAATGACACCTGCAACACCAGCACGTAAAGGTAGGTGCGCTGCAAGAACACCTTCGGCGACGAGTAGTCGTCGTTTACGTTTTTGTGGACGCATGCTACGTGACGAGCAGACTTCGGTTTACTTTCACTAGCAATAACGCTCACCAGCAAGGCCTACAACTTGTCGTTCACGCTTAATGGTCATTCCGTGCACCAGCTGCAAGTATCGCTAACCGCAAACTCAACTGTTCCGCTTAACCGTCGGGAGCTCTGCCTGAATGAAAACACGAAAAGGCTTGCCTTTTTGTTATAGCCAAGGCGAAGCACCGGCGCGGGATTCTGCTCTGTAGGCTTGTTGCCCAGAAAGTGCTCGGAGCAAACCTGCGTGTTACACGTATTACGTTCGTAGGGCGCAAAGTTGAACGTGGCACCAAAATATACACAGATCGAATACTCACTCGTGCATTTTCACTGGGTTGGTAGTTCTTCCTATTCACTGCAGCTATCCACCGGTGGCGCAGCTTGGCATTCTTCGTTGCGGATGGAAATCGGCGCAGGCTGAAAACACCGCACCGACACGATTCCCTACGTGTGTTGTGCTCTTCGCAAACAGCGCTAAGCGACCTGCTCCTTTTCCGCTGGTTGTTTTGGCATCAAAACACGACGCAATGATGCCCAGATGACTTCTTCTACTTTGGATCCGTGTGAACGGGCACATTTCCGCACTTTGGAGCCCTAGAGCTGGCGCTTGCCATGTCTACTGGTCGCCGGTGAACACACTTTGGCAGCCCAGTACAAAACGGCGCCGGTCGACCGGGCGACCCGGGTGCGTGAGTATGCGTTCGGTTAGTCTGGGTGCGAGACTAACGTTTTCTGGTCTATAGGTGGTTTTAGATTATGGGGACGCAAGGCGTTGGGGGTCCCAGTCCCTTGCGTCCCCCTAATCTAAGCTCACGTAACATCCGTAAGCGCCGACTAAGGAGGGGGGGGGGGGGGGCTATAATTGGTCTCATCTTCGATTACACACTGACTGGACAGCGTTACATGGACGAAATCCTTGAAGGAATGGTGGATGAGTTTCTCGGCGAAGTCCCGCTGTCACGTCTTCCACTTCTGCGGTATCGACACGATGGGGCACCAGCGCACAGCAGCAGCCGAGCACGAAACTGGCTGGATGCGACTTTGCATACGCAATAGATTGGAAGCCTTTAAATTGGCCGGCTAGGTTACCTGACCTCTCTCCGTTAGATTTATTTCTTTGGGGTTATGTGAACGATCGTGATGCATGATCGAGACGGACTTAAGATGAGCTCAAGGCAATAATAACGGATGTCTGCCGTAGAATTCCAGTGTCGGTCATGAAGATAAAGCGGACTCAGTACTGCGTATAGTTGAAGAAGGATACCTGTTCGAACACGTCCTCTAAGCGTGATCTCTGGTGTTCAACGGCGCTTACGAATTTACAGATAACAAGGGCACACGGAGTTCTCATGGTTTTAAATGCGCACGCATTTCTGTCCTTGCCCAAGGGAAAACCGCCCGTCCCGCAAGACGATCGCTTTCAACATAGCGCCCGCTGCAGCGAGCGAACTCACTTGCGTGCTGCCTCTCGCTTCATCATCATCATCATCAGCCTGGTTACGCCCACTGCAGGGCAACGGCCTCTCCAATACTTCTCCAACTACCCCGGTCATGTACTAAGTGTGGCCATGTTGTCTCTGCAAACTTATTAATCTCATTCGCCCACCTAACTTTGTGCCGCCCTCTGCTACGCTTCCCTTCCCTTGGAATCCACTCCGTAACTCTTAATGACGATCGGTTATCTTCCCTCCTGATTACGTGTCCTGCCCATGCCCATTTCTTCTTGATTTCAACTAAGATATCATTAACTCGCGTTTGTTCCCTCACTTTAATCAGCTCTTTTCTTATCCCTTAACGTTACACCTATAATTCTTCTTTCCATAGCTCGTTGCGTCGTCCTCAATTTGAGTAGAACCCTTTTCGTAAGCCTCCAGGTTTCTGCCCCGTAAATGAGTACTGGTAAGACACAGCTATTATATACTTTTCTCTTGAGGGATAATGGCAATCTGCTGTTCATGATCTGAGAATGCCTGCCAGATGCACCCCAGCCCATTCTTATTCTTCTGATTATTTCCGTCTCATGATCCGGATCCGCCGTCACTACCTGCCCTAAGTAGGTGTATTCCCTTACGACTTCCAGTGCCTCGCTGCCTATTGTAAATTGCTGTTCTCTTCCGAGACTGTTAAGCATTACTTTAGTTTTCTGCAGATTAATTTTTAGACCCACTCTTCTGCTTTGCCTCTCCAGGTCAGTGAGCATGCATTGCAATTGGTCCCCTGAGTTACTAAGCAAGGCAATATCATCAGCGAATCGCAAGTTACTGAGGTATTCTCCATTAACTTTTATCCCCAATTCTTCCCAATCCAGGTCTCTGAATACCTCTTGTAAACACGCTGTGAATAGCATTGAAGAGATCGTATCTCCCTGCCTGACGCCTTTCTTTATTGGGATATTGTTGCTTGCTTTATGGAGGACTGCGGTGGCTGTGGAGCCGCTCTATAGATATTCTTCAGTATTTTTAAATACGGCTCGTCTACACCCCGATTCCGTAATGCCTGCATGACTGCTGACGTTTCGACTGAATCAAACGCTTTCCCATAATCAATGAAAGCTATATATAAAGGTTGGTTATATTCCGCACATTTTTCTATCACCTGATTGATGGTGTGAATACGGTCTATAGTTGAGTAGCCTTTACGGAATCCTGCCTGGTCCTTTGGTTGACGGAAGTCTAAGGTGTTCTTGATTCTCTTTGCAATTACCTTCGTAAATACTTTGTAGGCAACGGACAGTAAGCTGATCGGTCTATAATTTTTCAAGTCTTTGGCGTCCCCTTTCTTATGGATTAGAATTATGTGAGCGTTTTTCCAAGATTCCGGTACGCTCGAAGTGATGAGGCATTGCGTATACAGGGTGGCCAGTTTCTCTAGAACAATCTGCCCACCATCCTTCAACAAATATGCTGTTACCTGATCCTCCCCAGCTGCCTTCCCCCTTTGCATAGCTCCCAAGGCTTTCTTTACTTCGTCCGGCGTTACTTGTGGCATTTCAAATTCCTCTAGACTATTATCTCTTCCATTATCGTCGTAAGTGCCACTGGTACTGTATAAATCTCCATAGAACTCCTCAGCCACTTGAACTATCTCATTCATATTAGTAATGATATTGCCGGCTTTGTCTCTTAACGCATACATCTTATTCTTGCCTATTCCTAGTTTCTTCTTCACTGCTTTTAGGCTTCCTCCGTTCCTGAGAGCATGTTCAATTCTATCCATAATATACTTCCTCATGTCAGCTGTCTTACGCTTGTTGATTAACTTCGAAAGTTCTGTCAGTTCTATTCTAGCTGTAGGGTTAGAGGCTTTCATACATTGGCGTTTCTTGATCAGATCTTTCGTCTCCTGCGATAGCTTACTGGTATCCTGTCTAACGGAGTTACCACCGACTTCCACTGCACACTCCTTAACGATGCCCACAAGATCGTCGTTCATTGCTTCAACACTAAGGTCCTCTTTTCGAGTTAAAGCCGAATACCTGTTCTGTAGCTTGATCTGGAATTCCTCTATTTTCCCTCTTATCGCTAACTCATTGATCGGCTTCTTAAGTACCAGTTTCTTCCGTTCCCTCCTCAGGTCTAGGCTAATGCGAGTTCTTACCATCCTATAATCACTGCAGCGCACCTTGCCGAGCACGTCCACATCTTGTATGATGCCAGGGTTAGCGCAGAGTATGAAGTCTATTTCATTTCTAGTCTCGCCATTTGGGCTCCTCCACGTCCACTTTCGGCTATCCCGCTTGCGGAAGAAGGTATTTATTATCCGCATATTATTCTGTTCCGCAAACTCTACTAATAACTCTCCCATGCTATTCCTAGTGCCTATGCCATATTCCTCCACTGCTTTGTCTCCAGCCTGCTTCTTGCCTACCTTGGCATTGAAGTCGCCCATCAGTATAGTGTATTTTGTTCTGACTTTACCCATCGCCGATTCGACGTCTTCATAGAAGCTTTCGACTTCCTGGTCATCATGACTGGATGTAGGGGCATAGACCTGTACAACCTTCATTTTGTACCTCTTATTAAGTTTCACAACAAGACCTGCCACCCTCTCGTTAATGCTATAGAATTCCTGTATGTTAGCAGCTCTATTCTTATTAATCAGGAATCCGACTCCTAGTTCTCGCCTCTCCGCTAAACCCCGGTAGCACAGGACGTGCCCGCTTTTTAGCACTGCACATGCCTCTTTTGGCCTCCTAACTTCACTGAGCCCTATTATATCCCATTTATTGCCCTCTAATTCCTCCAATAGCACTGCTAGACTCTCCTCACTAGATAACGTTCTAGCGTTAAACGTTGCCAGGTTCATGTTCCAATGGCGGCCTGTCCGGAGCCAGGGATTCTTAGCACCCTCTGCTGCGTCGCAGGTCTGACCGCCGCCGTGGTCAGTTGCTTCGCAGCTGCTGGGGACTGAGGGGCCGGGGTTTGATTATTGTGTTCATATAGGAGGTTGTGGCCAAGTACTGCACCAGGGTGGCCAATCCTGCTGTGGTGAGGGAGTGCGTTACCGTTCTGGTCACCGGGATCAGGACACACTCCAGACCTGTTTTATGCAATTTTATCAACACGCGGATTTTTTTTTAATCCGGTGGAAAATTGCGCGGCACCGGGATTCGAACCACGGACCTCTTGCACGCGAGGCGGGTGTTCTACTTCTATGCCACCGCTGCATCACTCGCTTCAACGCCAACGAAACGCCGAGAACACAGCGCTCACGGAGCTCTCAGCACATGCCGCACTCTGCTGATTTCGCAGAATGCTTTCAAGATACGGGCCGCGCCGCCGCCAGAGCACGGTTCATAGTGGTTCAGTGTACCTAATAAATATTGCATGTATTTCTTTCATTTGCTACATCTCCCTGGTCATTTCATCCCACGTCCACATCCGCTACGGGCTATCTATAACAGCAGTGAACATTGATTATACTCGCCTATTCTACGTCGTCTCGTGCAGGCCTCACTTAACAGCTCGGTGTTGCAAGCGCGCTTCTCCGTTTCACGGTTCGTTCGCACTCGTTCTCGAGGTTATACGAAACACACCAGCATACTACCCCGAAACACCACGCCAGTACTACGAAATGCTTACGCATCATTCAGATAAAACCCCCCCCCCCCCCAAAAAAAAAAAAAAAATTCTGCGCGGATTTCCCTTTTTTTGTGTGTGTGTGGGCATAGGTCTTGATTGGCAATTCAGTTTATTTAGAAGCGGTACATGGATGGATGGAGTAACTTTATAGAAAGGTCCTGCGAGCTACGGGGCGCAAGGTCCCATAGAGCGGGCTACTCCCACGTTGGGACCGGGAGTTGTAACTCCCTGGCCGCATCGTGGGCTCGCTGGACGGCCCAGAGCTGCTCCGCCAGGTCCGTGCTGCGTAATGCGTCTTGTAGCCTGGCGGAGTCTTGATCCTTGTTTGCGTGGGTCCGACCACACGGCCAGAGCAAGTGATGTACGTCTAGTGTGCTATGGCAATTTTCGCAATGTGATGTTTTGTATAGGTCAGGCATGTAGTGATGTAGTCTGTTCTGCGTGGGGTACGTGTTTGTTTGAAGCATTCTGAACGTCAGGGTTTGAGGCCCGGTGAGCTTATTGTGAGGTGTGCTGTATATTCTGCGGTCTAGATAAAAGTGCTTTATGATCTCGTTATATGTGGAGGGAGGGTCCCGATTCTCGCTGGTATGGTCACGACCAGAATAGGTGGCGTCGCGGAAGGTTAGGTCTCGCGCGCTCCTGTGAGCCATCTCATTGAGATTGCGAGGGGCGTCCTCGATCTCTCCGAGGTGTGCCGGGAACCAGCAGATGGCGTGATGCTGCAGCGGTGCGGATCGATTGATTATTTGTAGTGCTTGTCTTGCAACTGTGCCTTTCTGAAAGGCTTTGACGGCTGAGCGTGAATCGCTGTAGACGTGGGTGGTGGTCGGGTCTGTGAGCGCGAGTGCGATGGCAACCTGTTCTGCTATCTCGGACATGTGGGTATTGACTGTGAGAGCGTTCCTCACTTGACTTTGCTTGTTGATCGTGGTGGCAACGAAGGCCTTCCTGGTTGGGTACTGTGCCGCGTCAACGAAACAGGCTAGGATTTTCTTATCACGTATTTCGCGCAGGATGAACGATCCGCGTGCCAGCCTTCTGGGTTGATGGTGCGTGGGGTTCATGTTCCGCGGCAGTGGGCGAACCGTGTAGGAGTTGCGTGTGTCCGTCGGAACGCTTTGATATAGAGTCTCGATTACTGTGGTCTCATGGCCTAGTTTGGCTAGGATTTCTCTACCCTGTTTGGTTCCAGAGAGTCTTGTCCATTGAGCCCGTTCTTGAGCTTCGGCGATTTCTTCAAGTGTGTTGTGTACCCCCAGTTGCAGCAGGAGCTCTGTCTCGGTGTTCTTGGGGATGCCCAGCGCTTGTTTGACTATAGCTTCCTCAGTTGTACGTTGAGTTTGTCCTTCTCCGCTACCTTCCATCTGTGCATGGCCGCCTCGTAGGTGAAGTGGCATAGCGCAAAGGCGTGTCTTAGCTTGAGGAGATTTTCTTCCTTAAGGCCGTGTTGTCTGTTGGCTACGCGTCGTATGAGATTCAAGGCATTATTCGACTTTGTTACGATCTTCTCCACTGTAGCGGCGTTAGAGCCGTTGCTCTCAATGAACATCCCAAGGACTCTGATTTTGCTGACGTGTGGAATGGTTCCTCCGTCTTTTGTTCTTAGAGTAACGACGTGTGTGTCTCTGATTTCGTTCTTTGGTTTGGGACCGCTCCGCGATGGTTTGTAGACGAGGAGCTCTGACTTCGCAGGCGAACATCGCAGGCCAGTGGGAGCGAGGTATTCCTCGATCACGTCGATCGCTTCCTGCAGAGCGCTTTCAATTGATCCCAGGCTACCTCCGGGGACCCAGAGCGTTACGTCATCGGCGTATATCGTGTATTTGACGTTCTCGATTTGGCCCAATTTCTTGCCTAGGCCGGCTAGCGCAAGGTTAAAAAGCGTCGGAGAGATGACAGAACCTTGCGGGGTGCCCCTGCCTCCGAGTTTGTATTTCTGGGACTTGATTTCTCCTAGACGGAGGGTGGCCGTTCTGTCACTCAGGAATGATTTTGTATAAGCGTAGAGTCTCGTGCCGAGGGTCGAGGTTGGAGATCGTGTCCAGTATGTAGTCATGTGATAAATTAGCGAATGCCTTTTCGAGGTCTAGCCCTAGGATTACTCTCGCGTCTCTCGTGTCTGCGTCAATGATCTGATGCTTGAGGAGCTTCATGGCGTCTTGGGTGGATAGCCCGGGTCTAAAGCCGATCATTGCTGCGGGGTAGACATCTTTATCTTCGAGATGTTTCGAGAGCCTGTTTAGGACCGCGTGCTCGGCTACCTTGCCGACGCAAGACGTCAGCGAGATAGGTCTGAGGTTATTGATGTTGGGCGCCTTGCCAGGCTTTGGGATGAGCACGATAAGGGCCGTTTTCCAGTCTTCTGGTAGTGCTCCATTCCTCCAGATGTTGTTGATTTCCTCTGTGAGGGTTTCGATTGAGGTTTCGTCGAGGTTTCTAAGTGTCTTGTTAGTTACGCCATCCGGCCCCGGCGCTGACTTGCTGTTTAGGTTCTGAAGCGCGGTGCGTATCTCTTCGGTTGAGAAGTCCCGATCAAGCTCTGGGTTGGCTTTGCCGCGATATGCATCGGCGGTCGTGCCTCTAACATTTTTGGCCAGCGGGAGGTACTTGTCGGCGAGACGGTCAATGAGCTCATTTTCCGTAGTAATTTTGAGTTCCTCGTGCATGATCTTGTTCAGCGTACGACCCTGGTCCGCTTTGGTTTTGGTTCTATCTAAAAGATGTTTGAGCAGGTGCCACGTCGTCCCGCTGTTGATGCGGCCGTCCGCGGCGTCGCACACCTCGTTCCATTGCTGGTTAGATAGTTGCGTGCAATATTCTGCAATCAGCCGGTTGAGGGAAGAAATTCTTTTCCTGAGCCGTCGATTGTGTCTTTGTTCTTTCCATCTCCTGGTGAGCGATTGTTGGCTTCGAGCATGTGGGCCAGTCGGCTGTCCATGCTATGAACGGGAAGATCTGTCTCTATTTCTTTCGTGGCCGCCTTAATGTCGGCCTTTAGTTGCGACGTCCATTGTTCCATTGATTCTTTGCCTGTTCGGCGTTCGTGTCTGAACTCGCGGAACTTGTCCCAGTCGACGTACGTCATTTTCCTGGGTCCTCTGGATGGGGTGTCAATTGTTGTCTCAACAATGTGATGATCGCTGCCGAGATCCTCGAACAGGTTGTTCCACTGATAGTTTGGAACGTTGCGGACGAAAGTGAGATCTGGCGTTGTGTCGCGGTTGACCGAGTTACCCGTTCTTGTGGGGTGCTCGGCGTTCGTGATGAGCGTTAGGTCAAGTTCATCGGCGTCGTTTAGCAAGTCCTTGCCTTTGGCTCTGCTGGCGACGTATCCCCAGGCCGTGTTAGGGGCGTTGAAGTCCCCGGCCACGATCACGGGGTTGTCGCTGGCACGGTTGCGGGCGAGCTGGAGTATTTGCTTAAATTTTTGTGCTCTGTGCTTGGGGCTGCTGTAAACGTTTAGGATGAATATGCTCTTGGCGTTCTTGGCTCTAGGGAAGACTTCCGTGAGAATGAATTCGCAATTGCTGCGGTCGTGATTAACGTTGTGTGTCGTGTGGGCTAGCTTGGTGCTGACCAACGTGGCGATACCTCTACATTTGTGTTGCGGTGTCGTTGCGGTCACGTCATAGCCGGGTAGCGAAGGTGTAGCGGTATTTGTCTCTTGTAGGAGAATGACTTGGGGTTTGTCTTTTTTGGCTCGAATGTATTGTTGCAGGGGGGCCTTTTTACGGACGTAGCCCCTACAATTCCATTGCCAAAGACGAAACGTTTCAGTTTGCACAGCCATCTTTGTTGTTGGCGTTGGGTGGCATTTGTGAGGCCACGTTGTTGCTATGTCTATCGAGCGACAACGCCCGAGGTAGCTTGGTGATAGCAGGCTGTGACGTCACAGGCGGGTGGTCTGCCATTTCTAGCGCGTTGAGCCTTGCACCATGGATGTTGATCGTCTCCATCATGTGGTTGATCTGTAGCGTTATCTTGTCGTAACCTTCCTTGAGGGTCCCTACTCTCGTCGCAAGTTTGTCTTGCCCTTCCTTTAGTGACGCGACGGTAGTTGCAAGCCCGCTGAGCAGTTCCTTGATTTCCCTAATGTCGCTGTCCGTGCCCGATGGATGTGTGTTTGTCACGGCTTTTCTCTTATGCGGATTGCGCGTGGATTCCGCGACCGGTACTTCCACTACCATGGGTTCTGATGTGACTTCGGTTTGATTAGAGTCGGGGGGTGGTGGCGTTTTGAGTTGTCTGATTTCCTCGACAAGTTGTGTGATGGTTTGCCTTAACTCTTTGTTTTCGTGTTCTAGTCTTTTAATCGTATTTGCTATTTCTACTTGCTCTGGCCGTGCCATCGGACTCACCTGGCTGGCGGCCTGCTGTTGGTGCTGCTGTTCTTGTAGCTCCTGTTGTTGGTGCTGCTGAACTCGTTGGGCCCACGTCAACCGATCATCACCGCCAACTCGTGAGCTGGGGGTGAATCGTATCCTTGACGAGGATCTCTGGCTCGGGTTCCTGGAGCGTCCTCGCGATCGTGACGACAGGCGACCGCGGTTCCTCGATCTCGAGCGGCCCCGCTCGCCGGACAAGCGAGCATCTGCGTTGGCGGCCACGTTGTGGTTGATGGCGCTACACTCGGCGTCCTTGAGCGGCGGGAAGTCGTGCTGACTCAGGGCGATTGGCCCTGATCTCGTGGTGCTGTTGCTTGCGTTTGCTGCAATTTTTCTTTCAACTCGTCTTCTTCGGACGACGTAAGGGAGTTGGAAGCGGTTCTTGCATTCCTTGCTTGCCGTGACATGATTTCCCTCGCAGAGCGCACATTTGATCGAGGTGCACACATGATCTGCGGTAGGGTTAGCTAGTCCACAGCCTTTGCAAATTGCGTCGTCGGGCGAGGGGCATACGTCGGCACGATGGCCGAGTCTGCCGCACACATGGCACATGGCGATCTGCTTGCGGTAAAGGGAACACTTGATCAAGGCGTTGTCGTATCTGACATAGTTCGGGACTCGAAAGCCGTCGAAGGCGATGATGACCGTGCCAGTTTCCTTGATTCTCTTTGCCGCCAGAGCGAGCGGGTTGCGTGGGTTGACGATCTTGCGGTTTATGGAGTCCTGCGTCTCATCGAGCGGAACTCCTCTTATAACGCCTTTGCATGTTTCGTGCGGCGCCGTCCTATATGCAGTGGTTTCAAACGTTTGCTCTCCTATGGAAATGCTGCGGATCCTGAGGTATTTAGCTGCGTTCGGTTCGGACGGTGTGCTGACCACCATGATGTTCTGCTTCAAATTGGGGCATATCGTGTCCGCGCTTCGCTCGGTAGATTCGATGCAAGCAGCCATGCAAATTGCTTTGGTGACCGTAAGTTGGCCTACCTTGGCTATGTTGATACCGCCACGTATGCGAATCACGATCTTGATGTCATCTTGGGGCAGCGCGGGCATCCTGCTTGCTTTGATCAAGGCGTTTCTGGCTGTTGAGACAGTTCCGTTCGTATATCCTCCCTTTCGTTGATGGTTAACGAGGTTGGGCTGGCTCAACGCAGTCTTGATTACTGACGGGCGCGGCGCCACGATAGTCCACCCTGCGTCTGCGGTGAAGTCTTCCGGGCTCATGTCTTGCCCATTGACTTCGTATGCCATCGCTGTAGGGTCGTTGTTGGGTGGAAGGCTCGTTTGTTGTGATCGCTGGAGGCCACCACAGCCGGGGTGGGCGCGGGGACGTCTGGGGTCGGCGGCGGCTTGGTCGGAGTCGAGACGTGGGTTAATGGTGGCGGCCGTACTCGCCGTTAGGCTTAGAGCCCGAAGCGGGGCGGCGAGAGCTGAAATCACTCGTAAAAAAGTCCAGAGGTCACGCACTTGCCGAAATGTGGTCTCCCTAGGTAGAAGAGAACTTCAAGAATCCGATTCCGAGTAGAAAAGGCACAAAACTGGGCGAAAGGCACATTTAAATTGGCGAGAAAGCGGGAGCCGGCGCGTCGGTTTTGAACGCGTCGGTTTTACATTTTCTCTACAGGTGAGTCTTCTCCCGATCTGTTCATTTCGCTTTCATTTTTTGCCACTAGCTTGTTTTGGAGCACGTATACTCTGATGAAATATAAAACCGTCTCTTTGATTTGGCTTTGGTCCGAAGGAAGTTTCTGGTGCGAAATATAGTTGCGCGCGCACTCATATGCATGCGGTGCGAGCAGAGTCGGGATTCTGAAACAGTCTACGCCTATTCCGTCAGAGCTGCACTTCAGCCGCGTTATCAAGGGGCTTTTCTAATCAATCGGGAGTCGGATAATAAGTGTGACGTAGAAATGATAGGAAGGAATAGCTGCGAAGCCGCGAAACCTGCTGTTGGTGCTCCCTCTGTATCATCCATCAAGGTGATGCGCTGTCTCTTCGTGTTTGCGAGAGGCAAATCAGTTGCTTTCAGTCAGCTTATTTGAGGGCACTGCTTTATGATGTAAGTGGGAGCACAGTCATGGGTTATTTCTCATTTTTCGTGAGGTTTCTTTACCAGTCCGAAAAAAAAAATTGTACACTCGCCCACAAAATATTGAGGGCCGCGCGATCGAGCGCGGTGGTGAAACGGCTCTCCGCGACGTCTAGCGGCGCACCCCTGTTGTCGAGACCGACAACTGCACGCATGCGCGTCCTTGTGTGTGAAGTGATTCTGAAGGGAGATGGAAGATATAAGTGCAGCGCCGTAACTGTCTCTCACAGGAGGATACCTCAACAGCACTGCATGGGGAAAGGGGTGCGGGGAGAAAAAGATGGAGAGAAAGAGAGGAAGAATGTGGCAAGGGGAAAAAAAGAAATGAGTGCGGGGCTCAGAGCCTCGCTTTCAAGTGCGTCGCATTGCAGAAGTCAAGCATTGCTGAAAGAGCGTGCTTTACGATGGACGAGTGGGCTGCAGGAAGAAGCAGCGCGGTCGTCGTATCGAAAGGCAGTCCCAGTCGTCGATAGGATGCACACAAGTCCGTGCGCTCCACACCGAAAGCAGGGCAGTGAAGTAAGAGGTGCTCAAGTGTCTCCAAATCGGCGCAGTTGCTGCACGCGGGGCTGCCACTTCCCCGCAGCCAGCGCGTCTTTCCGGTACTGCAAGCGTGCATGTTTCCACGCTTCCTCCTCGCGCGCCAGCGATATCCGAATGTAGCCGCGAGGTGCCCCTCATGCGATTGGCGCTGCGGGGTCTTCGACGGGCAAAACTTCGTTTCATTTTCATCTTGTCTGTCTCCTACACTCTCAGAAAAGTTTACACTCTTTGAGTCGTATTTTCCCACACAGCGATAAACGTCATCTGTCTGGTCCGCATTTCCTTTCTTTAACGCTGCGAGCCCGGTACTTCCCAGTAACGAATGGCATGCGCGTTATCAGCATGACATAACATTGCCGACAGGAAAGTAGCAGGCGCGGCGTTTGCAAGAAAGGAAACGCAAGCAAGGCAGAAGACGATTATCGTTGTGTGACAGATATATACCCCAAAGCGTGTAAACTTTTTTAAGAGTGATGACGATTATTTTTGTGGCAAAAGGGTGTAAACTTTTTAAAGAGTGTATACTCTCTTAAGCAAAATCACACCCTTTTGCCGCAACGATAATCGTCATCTGCCTTGTCCGCATTTCCTTTCTTTTACGCGGTGAGCCTGGTACTTCCCAGTAACGAACGGCATGCGCGTTATCAGCATGACATAGCATTCCCGACAGGAAAGTAGCGGGCGCGGTGATTTCAAGAAAGGAAATGCAGGCAAGGCAGATGACGATTATCGTTGTGTGGCAGATATACACCCCAAAGGGTGTACTTCCGCCTAAGTGTGTAGAGTGCGTTTTCTGCCGCGCTCTTCTGCAGGATAATGCCTCGTTCATAAAAGGAAAGAAACAACGAAGATTGGGCACGAAAAGGTGCAGCGCAGAAAAACAAATGACTTAATGCGTTCTTCGCCGGGCCCTATGCGTCCGCGCTCGTAAGTCGACAAAAAGCGACCGTACATTCTCAGACAGGGGTACACCCTATATGGTGTATATTTGCCACACAACACTCTAACCCCCGTATGCAGAAATGCAACTTAAGTCGAAGCACATGCTTGACTTGATTTAGATGACGCCTGGTGTTAACGTGCCCAGAGACGCTCACTGCGTTTCCTTCGGCGCGTTCCCGATAGGCGTCACTCGGATCAAGTCAAGCATGCGCTTCAACTTAAGTTGCATTTCTGCATACGGGGGTAAAAAAAGTTTACACCCTTTGGTGTGTATATTTGCCACACAATGATAATTGTCATCTGTCTTGCCCGCGAGTCCTTCCTTGAAAACGCTGCGCTCGTTACTTTCCTGTCGGGAATGCTCTGTCACGCTGAGAACGCACATGCCTTTCGTTACTGGAAAGTATCGAGCTCGCCCCGTTACAGAAAGGAAATGAGACAGATGACGATTATCGTTATGTGGCAAATGTGCACCCCAAAGGGTGCAACTGTTTTTAGAGTGAACAATAATCGTCATCTTGCTTGCTTGTGTTTTCTATCTTGAAAGCGCCGAGCCCGCTACCTTCCTGTCGAGAATGCTATGTCATGCTCATAACGCGCATGCCGTTCGTTACTGAGAAGTACCGGGCTCACAGCCGTAAAGAAAGAAAATGCGGACAAGACAGATGATGTTTATTGTTGTGCGGCAAGATACAACCCAAAGGGTGTGATTTTGTTTTAGAGTGTAGCGGCGCGCGCAAGCTCACGTTTTACATAGTTTTGCTCGTCGAAGTCGCCACAGCGCCAATCGCAAGAGGGGCACCTCGCGGCTACATTCGTATATCGCTGGCGCGCAAGGAGGAAGCGTGGATAGATAGAATAAACTTTATTCTCCAACGGATAAAGTGATCTACCCCTGCCCCCCCTCCCCTAGACGCAGGTCAGCTGGCGAATGCCGCCGCCTCAGATGCAGGCTGCATGGGAGGTCATGGGTCGCAGCAGCCTCTTCAGCCAGTTGGACGAGCCGGAGCTGGAGCTCAGTGTCCGAGCTGTGCAGCAGGGTCTCCCAGGTGTCTGTACTACCTATATCGTGCGTTCCCCCGGGAGAGTACGGACATTCCCATATTATGTGGTCGATGGTCCCTCTCGCCCCACAAAGATTACACCTATCGCTCCTGGTCTCGGGGAACATGTGGTTCGCCATAACCGGGTGCGGATACGTATACGTTTGCAGTCGTCTCCGCGCGACTGCTTGTATGCTGTTTAATTTCGGGTCGGGCGGGATTACCAGTCTACGAGCCATTCTATAATGCTGCGTGATCTCCCCATATTTTAGCATGCTCTCTCCGCTCCCTTGGTCATCGAGGGGCCCCGTATAATAGCGGCTCGGCGGTAGAGATCTCGAGCCAGCTCGTGGGCCGTCTCGTTGCCGGCGGCTCTTCCTGTCCTCGTGGTGCTAAGTCTCTCAATTTGAGAGGTTCGCACCGCTTCCGCCAGTTCTGCCCATGTGTTGTGCACTCCTAGAGCCGTCAGTCTCTCTGTGGATGTGCACGTGGGCAGTCCCAGGCTCCTTTTACGCATTTCCTCATTAGAGAATCAGTCTTTTCTTTTTCCACCGCTTTCAAATCGAGATATGGCGTTGCGTAGCTCACCCGGCTGAATATGTACGCCTGTAATAGTTTAATCAAATTTTTCTCCTTTAACTCTCAGCCTTTGCTGGCCGCCCGCCTAGTTAGGCTCAGGGTCTGCACTGCGTGATTCTGCAGCCTCTTGACGGTCTCGCCATTGTGGCCGTATGACTGGAGAATCAGGCCCAAGATTCTAATTTGCTCGACTATTGGTACCTCATGACCCGCCACTTTAATTTTGATCTCCGACGGTGCCTTGCACCTTAAGTGCTTCGGATTGTATATAAACAATTCTGATTTCTATGGCGAGCATGCTAGGCCTCTCTCGGCCGCGTAATCGACTATATATGATGTCGGTGGCGGCCTGGAGCAGGCTTTCTACAGCTGAATCACTTCCCCGGTTGAACTAGAGGGTGATATCTTCCGCATATATACTAAATTTTAATCCCTCGAGCTTTGCCAATTGCTCGGGGAGTTTTCTCATAGCCACGTTGAAGAGTAGGGGAGACAGCACTGATCCCTGGGCCGTACCCTTACTCCCTAGCTCAATTGTGGGGGATTCCAGCGTTTGGAACCTCATGCAGGCAGTTCTTCCCGTCAGGAAGTCCCTGATGTATCGATATGTCCTCCATGGTACCTACATTAATCTTGTTCAGCCCTTCCAGGACCGTCTCATGCTTTACGTTGTCAAAAGCCTTCGTGAGGTACAGTCCCAGAATAGGTTTTGCATCTTTAGACCTTGAGTCTATTGTATCATGTTTGATTTGGAGCATGACGTCCTGCGTACACAAGTGAGGTCGGAACCCGACTATCTCGTGTGGCCACAGATCGCCCTGCTCCATGAAGCCCATCAGTGTGGTCTGGACGACGTGCTCCATCAATTTCCCCACGCATGAAGTTCAGGAAATCGGCCGTCAGTTTGCCAATTGTGGCGGCTTCCTGGGTTTCGGTATTAAAATAATGCTTGCTGTCTTCCACCGTTGTGGGAGCTCGCCTTTATCCCAACATTCCTGCATGTACTTTGTTAGATAACTAATGAAATCATCGTCTAAGTTCCTGAGCATTTTGTTCGTTACCCCGTCAGGGCCCAGAGCCGACTTCGTTCTGAGTCTTAGAATCTCTGCCCTCATTTCCGCTTTTGTGATGGGGGCGTCCAACGCCTCGTTAGGCGCTCCACCATAGTCGGGGAAGTGGAGTTCGCGATGTTTCCACCACGAACGTCTCAATTAATTTCTTCATGAAATAATCATCGTTCCCTTCGAACGCGTGCCTCGCTTTTACCAATCTTATACCGGATTGAGTCTTCGAGCTTTCGGGGTCCAACAAGTGCCGGAGTATGTTCCACGTCTTGGAGAGGTTCATGCTCCCCTCCATTTCGTCACACTTGTTGCCCCAATGTTGTTCGCATAATGTAAAAGTATAATCTTCGATTTCCTTATTATGCCTCGCAATCCTTCTTTTGAGATTGCGGTTCCATTTCTGATTTTTGAGACGACGCTCCATGCTTTGCTTAGCTTCCACATATGCAGAAGATGGCTGTCCACTATCTCCGGGGCGTTATCCCCTTCGAGTGTTTTTGTCGTCTCTCTAACGTCCGATTTGAGTACCGTCGCCCATTCCTCGATGTTTCTGATTGGCCCCGGTTCCCGCGCCCTGCTGATATCTCTAAACTTATCCCACTCAACGACGACCGGCGCGCGAGCCCTGCGCGTTTGAAGGCCCTCTTTCAGTATGGAAACAATTATGTAGTGGTCGCTGCCAAAATTTTGATCCAAATTATGCCATTCTAGATCTTTTACGTTTTTCGAGAATGTCAGATCTGGAGATGTACCCTTACTAACGCTATTGCACACCCTCGTTGGACTCTCAGGGTCCGTGTGCAGAGTGAGCCCTATGTCATGCGTATCTTCCCACAGCTGTCTGCCTTTCGGGCTTTGGGGCGGGTACCCCATTCCTGGTGATGTGCATTAAAGTCCCCACTATAAACAGTGGCTGGTTGCTTGAAATTTTGAGGGCCTTGCGAAGCAGAGCCCTGAACCTTACCTTCCTTTGCCTGGGTGAACTGTATAAATTTAGAAGGAATAGACTAGTGTCCTTCTGTTTTCCGGTTAGAATTTCGACAAACACATTCTCGATCTCTCTCGACTCTAGATCGTGTTCAATGGCCGCGATATTTATTTTCACGAGCGCTGTGACCGAGGATTTATCCTCCCTGCCACTATGAAATGCCTGATAGCCTGACAGTTTTGCGGGTCCTCCAGTTTCCTGGAGGGCAATCGCCAAAAGAGTCTCATGTAATAGCGGAAGGTACTGTTGCAGAATCGGCCGCTTGCGCCTGAAGGCACGACAGTTACACTGCCAGATTTGATTTTCATTTGCGCGCCTGGCCATTTTCCAGTTGCGTGACGATCTACTCCATATTCTGTTGCCACCCATTCATGGCGACCATCTCATTCCTTAGCCTTTGGCATTCCTCGGCCTGTTTCTGAACTGCCCCGAGGACAGCTTGAATTTAGATGTTGATATGGTTCAGAAATTCATTAATCTTGGCCTCTAACCTTTCCAAAATTTCCACCCTTTTCTCTATAGCCTGAAAAGGGTTGGCGTCTTGAATGTGGCGTTTCGTTGGTGGCGGGACGAACGCCTCTGTGACCATCTTATCATCTCCTTGCGGCTGTTGACGTGCTGCTGGGGGGAGTCATCTGTCTAATGGGTTGTTGCGGAGGAGGGGTTGCCTGCCCCTTCGGTTTTTTTAAGTTTTGGATTTCGGACTGCTGCGATTCGACTATCCCCGCTAATTTTTCGACCATTTTCTTTATTTCTCAATTTCCTCGTCGCGTTTATCCCTCTGATTACTTTCCTGGGAGACCTTCCCCGCAAAATTCACACCCTTACGTTCCTTGCTCCTACCTCGTCTCCATGGGTTGGCAGGGTCCCTTGAGCTCGAGCGCCCCCTTGACTGGCTCCTGGCACAAGAACCGGAGCGTCCTCTGGGCGGCGGCGGTGGTCTGCTCTGATTTGTTTCCAGTTTTGGGAAAGAGTCCTCGTGGAACTTGAAATCTTTCACCCCTTTGGGTTCGCGTTGTCGATTCTGATGTCCCCCACCAGTCGTCGTTGCCTGTTCCATCTCCCACTATCGCTTCTTCGTAGGGAGTGCGGAAGAGTTCTCGACACTTGGGATCTCCTAGGGCGTGGTCTTTGCCGCACAGCTGGCATTTCAGCTCACACCTGTGGTCACTTGATGGGTTCTCGAGGCCGTAGCCACGGCACTTGACGTTCGTCGGGTCCGGGCACACGTCTGCGCGATGCCCGAGTCGGCCGCAGGCGACGCACACTTCCTATTTTTTACGGCACAGCTGGCATCTGTGCGGTGCCCCGTTGAGGTAAATCCATCTTGGCACTTCTTTATCCTTGAAGAGAATGAAGATCGACTGTGAATCTTTGCCCAGGCTGCGGAGGCCTCGAATCTCGGGGTTATCCTTGCGGTCTAGGCGGTACAGAATTTCTTCGATAGAGTATCCGAGCGGAACCTCGTGGATGACTCCCTTGCCGCAGTGCTCGGGGGTGGCCACGTAGGCGAAAGTCTCCACTTGTTCACCGTCGAACATGAGGTGTTTCACGCTTGCGTACTTCAGCTTCCTCTCTGCACTCGTAGTGATGACGAGAACGGAGTGCTGCTTCATATTTGGTGTTATTATATCCTCCTACTCTTCGCGTGGGTTGATCCCCGCCGACATTTTGATGAGGTCAGTCAGATATGCTGTTCCATATTTGGTAAGCTTAACTAGGCCGCCACTAGGTCGGAGAACAATTTCCTCGGTGCCGTTTGGAATGCGTGTATGCTGACACTCGATCGACTTGGCCGCCATTTGCCTGCCTGCTTGCCTCTCCTGGGCTCGCTGTTTCGCAGTTTTCTGTCCGCTCTTCTCTAGTGGCACGTATCTTCCTCCTTCGCTAGCGTACCATTGTCCTGACACGGAAGATTCTTCGGGTGTAATCGTTCCTTCCATAGTAATCATGACTCACAACTTTCGCGTGACTACGAGCGGCAAACGATCCTCCGGTGGGGACGCCGCGGGCCCGATCGGCCGTGGTAACCTCAGCGCCACAGCTACGTGCTGCGTCGAACACACAAAGTCTAAAAATGGAGGAAATAAGGTCCCACTGGCAGAGAAAATGGTATCCTCGTGGTCCTCTCGAGTTCCGTCGTCGATTGAGCACAAAACCTAGGAAAACAAGATCGAAAGACTGCCGAAAAAGGTCAAAATTCGCGCAGCCCATCGGAAGCACTTCCTCTCGCTGGGGCTTTCCCACGGTCTCCAGGGCGGTCGGTGAAGGTCGCGTCGTTTCGGTGGTTGCGGAGCCCGCCGACGACACGTCCATTCACTTCGGCCGACTGATAAGACCAGGAAGCGTGGAAGCATGTACGCTTGCAGTCCCGGAGGGTCGCGCAATCGCGCAGGCGTTGGTCTCGACAACAGGAGTGCGCCGCTAGACGGCGCGGAGGGCCGTTTCGCCATAGTGTTCCTGTATTGGGGCCAATCTCCACCACTGGAAAAGCTGGCGCCACCGTCGGCATGACGTGGCATGAGGGATCACGTGGACACAGCGGCCGCGTCGGCTTCCTCGGAAGCGCCGAAGCGAGCTGGGGCCGAATATTATGACGGTTCGGAATACGAATCATTCGCTTCGCCGCTTGCGTCACTAAATGTGCCACTCCCAAGCCGGTGGTGGAAGAAAGGGAGGACGCGACCAATAGATGAGAGGGTGCCACCTCTGAAGCTTACGTCGTTATATGACGAGTTAATCGAGGAATTGCAGAATGTTTCTGCTTGATAAATAAATGTAAAATATAAATTAAATATTATACGCCAAGTTCTGAAGTATAAACGTGTGGTGCCGGGCTTTTACTCAATGCAGAAGTAATTTATTAATGCAATTCTTTTTCATTCTCAGCCGACATGCGGTATCGCAAGCGTAAATGAGTTGGCAGAGCGCAGCGCTATCTGGTCTGCTACCAGGATCTCGCACAATGCACGCAACAGGAACGCACTGCCAGCACTTCTTAAGTAGTGAGCGCGACAAAACCGTGAACTGGTTCTCAGGACACCTTTACAAGCTGAGTATATCAATTTTCCCTCTTTTTTCGCCCTTCGTCATCGTCTCCGACAGGACTTGCTCGCCGCCGCGCTGCCGCTATCCCTGCGATCTGCTCCACGGCGTGTCGCGGAAGCAATGGAACTTGAAATCGAACATCATGATATATGTGCCCTGCATTGCCCGCGCGAAGTAAAATCGAAGAGCGTGGTGCTGACGGTGCGCGCTGTGCTGTGAAATTGAGGAACCAAGTGCGGCACTCCCGAACTAGAGAAATAAGGGCAGCCAAATAAGAGATCTCCAGAATATCTTCCCGTCCTGACTGAATAGTTTTATCAGCCGAACTAAGAAAGCGCTGAACCAGCCTAGTTCGAACCCTTGTGATTGCTGAACGGCGATCTGCGAGCTATTCACGCTGGCGATAGCACTGGGAATTCGATCTCACCATGCAAATATCTCCTTGGAATTGGCTTTGAAGCGGAGGTCACGGGAAAGTGGGACTCAGCCCTTCTACCGGCCAACACAGTAATTGCGAGAGCAACTTTGTGGACAGTGTCGGCAGCAGAGATCTAGGCCATTCCAATGAATGCTTCGCGTCCGACCGACCTCTGGGAGCTGCAGGCCGGTGGCGATGAACCACAGCGCGCAATATTCCTTCCTCTGTGTGGAATGACCACTGGTACGCTTGCACCCGGGTCTCCTACATTTGATAGCGTAGCCTGCAAAATGTCTACTTAGAAAGCCGGCAATAGCGGTGCAACTCTTTATCCGTCATTTCTTCGAACGCGTATCGCACTTCCAGCCGTGGTCGACACCGAAAGAGCAACGCCAAGCAGACGACGAAGGCAATAGCCTCCGAAGTAACCAACGCACGCGCGCGCGACGCCCGCGTGTCTCCGTGGTCGCGCGACCGGCGCCCGCGGCCAGGGTCGCAAGCCAACAGCCAAGCCACAGCAACGGAACCCAAAGCGGACTATTCCTTCGCCGGTTCCGCTCTTAGCCAAAGACGGGGTCGCTTTTGAAATGATTGACAGATGCGTGACGTGATCATAATTTGCGGTGTCGCCCCGCTGTCTCTGACGGCCTCTGACGCAAGCAAAATTTTGACCAATCAGATGAGGCCAAGTGAACCAGTTCCCTTCCGAACCGTTATAAGATTCGGCCCCTGAAAACGAAAGTGTAAAGTCCCAGCTACGCTGCGGTTCTGATTAAGTGGTGAGGCTTTACAGCCTTGGGTGTCTGCTTGACAACATTTGAAAGTGCTATAGTACATAGTATGCACGTGACGTCACATCCGCTGTTGTCTGCTTCCGCTACATTCCGCCATCTTTGGGAATCTTATCAACAGGTGCGCGCTATAGTGAACTAGAATACTATATAGAACTAGAATATATAGAACTAGAATATAGTGAACTAGTCACTGTAACTGACAGGCGGAGAACAGCAAGAAGTAATAAATGAGCGATTCTTATTAGTAAATGAGATGAAAAACGCAAGATGACAGACGACCTTTTCAAAACTACGCGAATTCCTGTGCCTATGAAAAGTTGCGGTGGCGCCATCTCATGGCGTCTGTTAGAAAACGGCTCGCCTGCGCCTCGTCGCTCGCGCCACTAGAGAGTATTCTAGTTCACTATAGTTCGAAGCCAACTTTACGGAAACGGCGCCGACTCGTTTCTGTGAGTGCCATCGAACGTGCAATCAGCGGACCGTCGAGCGTGCGTAGCAACGACCGGCTCCGGGTTGCAGGTACGGTATTCGAGGATATTAAGTTAATGACTCTGGTGAAGTGCTACGAAGCAGATCGTTTTGACACTTGTATTCCAGTATGACGGGTTGCAGCGCACCAAACTGCGCAAATAGCACGGAATGTGGCAAAACTTTTTACGCGGTGCCGTGCGGACGCACGAGACCAGCCGGCTCCGAAAGGGACCAGGATATGCGAGGTCCGTTCTCATTGTTTACAGAGGTGAGTTCGGCTTGTTTACACTAAAGTGGCATTTATCTCGAGTAACACTCCCGTACACGCTGCAATGCGTACGCCTGGCATGAGAAGTTGTTAATTTAATTGAGCAATTTTCGGCGTATATGTGCAGCGCGACACAGACGTGGTACATAAAAAAGGACGTCACGTCTGTGTCGCGCTGCACATATACACCAAGAATGTTATCTTACCAACTCGCTCAGTTCGCTTTGTTTCTTGTACAATTGTTCTGACTACGCGGCTCCAGAAAAGTGTGTTCACAACATAGTAAATACTAGCAGGTACAATGTGCCCGCTGCATCCTGGCTCTGCTCCGTTTCTTTAATTTTTTGTCGGCGTTCTGATTTTTTATGTAACGTCGATTGATGTGTTGGTGTTCATTGTTTCGTAGTAAGCGAAAACCCCGTGCGCTCCCGCTTATGAGACAGCTGCGATAGCTTCAGCATTTGTCGCCCGCAATTTGTTGCTTGTTCGATCAGCCTTAGTAGACGTGTGAAATGTGAAATTATTTTTGTACGTTTAATAAGCGCTGTGTTATAGTAAATTACCCTGAGTAGTATGATGAGATAAAGAAAAATGTTCTGTCATATTACAGTCTGCAACGTGTGAATAATTACTTTGCCAGTTTGTCATTTTATGTGATAAAAATAACCTGTTGTTACTCTTAATTACTTGTTGCCTTTCCAGTGGCTTTCAATTCTGCCCCCCAAGGGTCGAAGAACCAGCACTCATCCCCTGCTGCCATCAGCCATTACTCATCCATTCCCTTGTACGAAATAAATTTGATCTAGAAGCTCGTGCATCTTGGATCTTTTTCTACTTGCAGATTTGCTGCTACGAAGCAGCTGTGAAGTTTGCTGTATGAATCGTAAAAATAAGCTTTGCATAAGATGTGTGCATGTGAACATTTGAAATGCGTTTAAATTTACGTGTCTGCACCTCATATGTCGAAAACGTGCAGCTGCTGTGAACGACGTTTAGTGATGAATGAGGTCAACAGTCACTGACCTAATTGCAGGCACGATAGTTCTGTTGGTGACATTCATTATTCGTCTCGTTTCGGCAGCCAAAATGTGCTCACATAATTGTCTACCACACGTGTGTGAAGTTTTCTTTAAACACCCTATAAAACATTTCTTGCCTTCTGCCTCCGCGAGAAAACTTCATATGCATGCTGAAAAACATTGCACCGCTTTTTGTTGCAAGGTAATGTACGTTCTCACGCGAGCTTTTGAGCTGTTCGAGCCACGGGCGTAGTCAGGATTTTATTTCGAGTGATCGAGGCGGGTCCTATTCTTTATATGTACAGTGCTCACGGAATTAAACGCGACAGCGAGTATTTGGTAGAACCCTGCATGTGTGCAGAGAACTCGAGAGTACCATGTCATGCATGTCGCTAGGAATCTGGTCAGCTAAGGTGACTGGGACTCCGCTTTAAGTGTACGCACCGAAATTACGTCGATGTGACACGAACTGCAGCCGGTGGAAACGAAAGTATGGGGATTAGCTAGCCCTAAATTGACGCGTTTCATTCCGTGAGCACTGTGCATTCGTGCCAGTGTTTGTATACGTGCACACAACCTAGAAATATCGGGGCTGGCACCCCTCCGGCTACGCCAATCGTTCGAGCTTAACCTGCATTAAGAAGTGTCATCTTGCTCAGCGCTTGTGTACAGTTGCCGCATGTAGCTCACGGCCAGCAGACAAAAAAGCAAATAAAATATTAGAGAACGCTTAAGCTTCGCCTTCAAGAGTGGAACGCGATAGCGTTATCGCACTCCGTTCGCACCGCCTACTCAAACGATATACGCCAGCCAAACGTCGCGATCGGCACGGACAGCCGGGCCGCTTCTAAGGCACCACCGCATTCACTAGAGGCGATTTTGTCCCACTTTGAGCGATCGAACTCGTGGCTGAATGGTAGCGTCTCCGTCTCACACTCCGGAGACCCTGGTTCGATTCCCACCAGCCCATCTTGCAAGATGTTTTTTATTCATGAAGTGCCTTCTGGGATTTATCGCTCACGGCCAACGCCGCTGACACCGACGACACCGACTTTTCTGCGACACGAGCTACTTAACGCTATTGCGTTGAAACACAGCGCGGCATTCGCCTCCTGCGCGCGCGAGGAGTGGCTCCACTGCAGAGCTGGATCATAAACCGGACCTGATCGCAACTCTGCTCCTTGCGGAAGCTTTTACAGGAACACTAGGTTGAAATCAGGTCCCTCTATAATTTTGAAGACAGCGACATTAAAGCCCCTTAAACTTCGTAAAGTAGTGACGTCTCCTCCTCCGCCTGCACTACTCGTTTCTTCTCTCTTTCACGCTCCCTCCTCGACCGTGGCGCCGCCTACACAGCTCGAGGGTAGCAACGGCGCCAACATGCGCTCCTCGCCACTCCGTAGACGCTTCTCGAGCAAAAATGGCGCTGATGCATGGCGCGAGGACCCGCGTGATGCTATTAGGCCAATAGCGACTCGGCATCGGCCTCGGCCAGAGCGCGCGAGGAGGAGGCAGCATTCTTCAAAGTGTGGTGGTACTTTACGAAGTTTAAGGGGTTTTAAGCGACATCTGCCGCGCGCGCCACCTAGGAAGCTCCTGTAGCAGACGGCGCCCACGCTAAACCGCGGCGCCGTGGCATTCGTGAAGTGAAAAAATATTTGCACATGCGCGGAAATAAAACCAGCTGGTGCCTGATTGTGGGGAAAAATGAAAGAACGGTCCGAACTGCTAAAACTAATCTTTTCATTTCAAATGAACGCTGAAAGAAAAACGCTCAAGAGAGCGGAATGAGTGCTTGATCGCCTCAATTCCGCATGTGTACATTTCGTTCTTTTGCGCTTGTGTTACATTACATTTTCACTGCATAAATTATCTGCATACGATTAAGAAGAGCGTAAAGTGTTGATTTACTTGCACTTCATAAAAGAGTCGAAGCACTTGACGGTGAACAACACGGAGGAGGAGGAAAAATCTTTATTTATGGCCAACTCTAAGGCCCAGTAAAGTAGAGCGCTTGCGGAGTCGGAGTCGAAGACAATGCGAGACGTGTTTCGTGTCTATCCGCGCGAGACTTGGTGACTGTTTGCGCATAATTCCGTTTGCTCTGTTACTTGTTTTGCTTGTAAGTGTGCTGCATACACATAGCGGTAAGCTGCCTATCGGCAACGTGAGGCGACGTAAGACAGCTTTATTAATATCGTGTTATTTTCCGCGCGCTTTTTGTTGCTGGAATATTGGTCAGGGACAGTGATCAAAGATAACAATATTATAGGGAAATAAAGCAGGTTAACTGCGTTGCGCGAAAAAGTGCAGATGACCAATGTACTTATAGTTAAATGTTAGGATACATATCAATCGGTGGCATATATGTAAGAGAAAAATTATCAGATATTCTAAATGCACTTATCAAAAAAGTGACAACTTCCGATCGGAATAAGCGTGTTTCTTTTAAAAGCTGCACCAGCTCCAGGTGCAAGTTTCCGAGAAAAGGAATCGTGGCAATTATTGCACGTTAATATGAGCAACAGTGTCAGGGAAAAAATATTGCCTATGTACTCACACTGAATCGGGGAGACCGCGAAGTCTTTACCACTGTAATCTCCCCGGCTTAACTGGCAACCTCTTTCAACGTGCCAGCAGGCGTAATGAAGTAGAAACATATAGTCTAATCGAATGGTATTGGCTGTTCAGATCGCATTCGACTTCAGAATTTACTATAAAAAATCATCGAATAGCCGTTTCCATTGGAATATAGCGCATAACAGCACTTTTGAAGTCTCGAAGATGAAGGCCCGAAGCAACTGAGGACTCTTATTCGAAATGATTGTGCTGCTGAAGAGTCGTGGCTGCTGCGCAGAGGCGCACCAGTTCCTGAGAAAATTAACGCATGGGTGCTAATCGGTTCTTCTGAACAAGTTCCCAGCTGTCATTCAATATTAACGCACTGTTTCGGGACAGCCTGTACATCTGCTAACTTTATTCAAGCAAGGAAAACATTTTACAGTGAAGCTAGTTCCCCCAGGATCGTGCACGTGTGTAGACACAAAACTCCCAGTATGTAGGCCAATCCCGAAGATAGTGCAATGCTGGGCCGACCAACGGCAGAGCTGACGTGGGCGTTAGGGCTCATTCACACCGGCGACTGACAGCGGTCGAGCGACCAGTCGCAAATGGTCGCAAACGGTCGCCTTTCTTGAAAAGCGACCATTTTGGGCCAGTCGCTCTCTGCGCGATTTTTCAGTCGCGCGACCGTGGTCGCAAAACTGATAAACCAATCAGCGGCGCACCGGAAGTGATCTTTCGTGTGTCTACATCCGGCCTCCTCCGGCGTCGCGTTCAAATTCCGCGTAGATTCCGAGAGTTCTTACTGAGAACGATAATCTCCGGGATTGCGACTTGCGGGTCGCGCTCAGCCGGGCTTGCCGGTGTGAACATCAGTCGCCTTCGGTTGCTTTTTGATTGCGAGTCGCAAATGGTCGCGCGACCTCAAGTCGCCGGTGTGAATGAGCCCTTAAGCACTCCCGAAATGTGGGCCTATCCCGAAGATAGTGCAATGCCGGGCCGACCCGCGGCGGAGGTGCTGTTCGCCATTAAGGGTCCCACATACGCAGCTTCGCTGGTCATCCTTCTTCACAGAGTGGAAGGGCACTTATTTTTTTGACAGTCATGTCTGCAACCCATTAAAACTGGGTGACCAATGTGGTATCACACTTATCTTCTTCAACGAACACAGCAGATCTACAAATATCTCTTCGTGTATGTGAGGCATGCTGTTCATTTAATTGCTTCATTATTGTCCGTGTGATAGCGCACAGGATAACTGAAAACAGCCGGTTATAATACAGAAGCTGCCTTAGTTGAGCGGACATACAGTTCGGAACGGCATAAGATTTAGGTAGGAAATATAAGATCCTAGAAAAAAGCCGAAGGACGCAGCTACCTTCTTTTTTTGTTGTTGCTCTTTCTTTAAACTAATTCCAGAGTTATTACGCCTGGCAATAAGGTTATGAAGCACCCTGTTCAGTTCTCACCACCCGGGGTTCTTTAATGTGCACCTAAACAGAAGTACACGCACGAGTGATTTTCCATATCGTTCGCATCGTATTCCGCGACCTGGTTTGAAACCGTGAGCTCGAGTTTAGCAGCGCAACGCCATACCCACTGTGTAGCCACTAATCAAGCTACCACGCTACCACGCTACCGCGCTGCCTTTTATAATATTTTTTGTTAAGCATGGACTGAACAAAAAAATTTCATACGGCTTACCGGCCAAAGATATATATATATATATATATATATATTGTAACGATGTTAGTAAAACAAGGATATTTATTAAAGGCGAACTTGTGCCCACAAGTAAAAGTCACTGCGGTCGTGAAGAAAATCCGCGGCAGTCGCGTTCTCAAACTGGGCTCGAACCGTCTTCCTCTTCTCCTCGCGTGACACCTCGTGCGCGTGGCGCATGCGAGCCGGGTCCAACTGGCTGCCCGTGCCACGAAGATCGCTGCCTGTTGTTGCTGAACAACACCACTGTACGGCGTGCACAGTGCCGAACGCAAAGGGCGCGCAACTTGAATGTCACCAAGTTTGTCGTGCCATTATCCCCCTCCTTACCGCATCGGCCCGATGCGTGAGAGGAAGTAGGGGTTCCTGTGGGCTCTCACTTTTTTTTTTGTTCATGACCTCTCCTGGTAGGGTTTCATGCGGACAACATGCACAACTTCCGTAGAGTTGCGCTGTCTTGGGCTCTCGTGTCCAGCGGATTTCACTGCGTAAGTGACGTCGCTTATGCGACGAAGTATTTCGTAAGGGCCGAAGTATCGGCACAGAAGCTTTTCAGACAGTCCACGGCGTTGCACTGGGGTCCATACCCACACCTTGTCACCGGGCTTGTAATGAGCTTCACTATATATATATATATATATATATATATATATATATATATATATATATATATATATATATATATATATATATATATATATATATATATATATATATTGCGACAAGGTTTATTCTCGTTCACAACGTTGTGGAACGCTATGTATAGAAAGGCACTGCAAGGGCTGTCCGTAGCACGGGGCTCACTCGCGACCAAGGCACGGTCCTCCGTCTTCCTCTTCAGTCGGCACATACACAGGAGGGGCGCATCTGCTTCATTACAATGCCCCGGGAACGAAACGTAGCCATCCTGGCGATTCAGGGCGCGGAGATGAGCGGGTCGTAATACGGTTTCAGGCGGTTGGCATGTACTGTCTCTCGCCCACGACGGCGCAGGTCTGGTGGCACTGTGAGTGGCTCGACGATGTAGTTGACCGGTGAAGTGGCATCGATGATACGGCACGGACCATGATAACTTGCCAGGAGTTTGGAAGAGAGGCCAGGAATGTGGGCTGGTATCCAAAGCCATACAAGCGAACCAGGAGCAAAGTTATGCGGTGGTTCATGAGTACAGTCATGTCATGTCTTTTGACGTTCTTGAGTCTCACTAGTCAGAGCACGTGCCAGCTGACGGTATATTCTTCAGCATATTTGGCGACTTCGGAACTCGGAGTATACTCTGTAGCGTGAGGTTGGTACGGCAGTATGGTGTCCAAAGGGCATGAATTATCACGGCCATACACAAGGAAAAAGGGGGAAAAGCCGGTAGTCGCTTGCGTTGCGGTGTTGTATGCGAACGTAACAAAAGGGAGTACGGTGTCCCAGTTGGAGTGATCGGATGAAATATACATCCGCAACATGTCGCCAAGTGTGCGATTTAACCGCTAGGTCAGACCATTGGTTTGGGGGTGGTACGCGGTTTATTTTCGGTGAGTTATTCTGCACTCAGCGAGGAGGGCTTGGATGCCCTCCGACCGGAAGACATGGCCCCTATCACTCAGCAGTTCTATCCCATCCCAGTTATATCCTATCTTAGTTATATCTCATCCCACACTTTTGTCCCTTGCACTGTTGCTTTAGGGTACCCCCAGACCGGGTGCGATGCATTGAAGTCTCCGCAAATCAACAATTTACTCCCGAGCTTGCTAAACTCAGTAAATAGGTAGTGGAAGTTATGGGCGCGGGCACGGAGGGAACCCTAAATATTTAGAATAAAGAGACATTCGCTGCGTTTATGGTGTGTGATTTGACTTCTAAAATTTGGTGAGGGATGTCAGCGACCGCGGAATGACCGTTAAGTGGTTGGACATGAGGGTCCCCACGAGCTGCAAGTCGCTGCTGTGCGCTTCGTATCCAATGAGGGAGGGCGTGCAGTTGGGTTCCTAAAGCAGAATGATATCAGGAGCCACCGTGGCCGTGGCAATGTATTGCTGCAGGGGGCCCCGCTCGCGGCGGAACCCCCTGCATTTCGACTGCCATACGACGAGTTGGTCCGCGTTACACGTTTCCATCTCCGGGTATGAAGGCTGATGGGCGCGTATATGGGTGAGAGCGTCTTGTGCTCGGGGTAGTTGTCTGGACAGGGGCGAGTTCCTGGCGGATCTGCTGCACGTTACGCTGGGTTTCCTGCTGTATCTCGGTGGTAGAGCGACGACGTTGCTCGTTATCAGGTAGTCGAGTGCAATCACCGTTTGGTTGATTGTGTCTTTTAGTGCAGACACCGCCTCATTAAGCACTTAGCGGAACTCCTGTCGAATGTTGGCGCACGCGGTCTGTATCTCGCGTCAAAGGTGGGTATCCAGAGCCTGCATCCTAGCCTGCACTTCAGAACGGAGCTGCTGAAGCGCATTCATTTGGGAGCTCTGTGTGGTCTGTGAGGTCTGTGAGGGTGAAACAAACGGTGAAAATATCACTTACCGGGATCGGGGTGGCCTCAAAATGATCCCGGTGACTTGCCGCGTCGATTGAAGTCTGGGGTCAGGATTCAGAATCGTTTAGACCTCCGGAAACGAGTTGGAAAGCGATAGCCCATGCAGAGCACGTCCCGCAAAGCCGGAGGAACGTCGCGTCTTCCTATTAATTACTTCTCTCCACCTTGCGGGTTTCCCTAGAACTATTACGTCAAACTCTTGACTTTGCTTCGAGTAGTTAATGGATTCGACTTCGCCCTGCCACCTGCTAGCCGCCTGGTTAGCTCAGATGGGAGAGAGGCTGTCCAGGAAAGGCGGTGGAACCGGGTTGGAGTCCCGTACCAGGACGAATTTTTCTTAAACTACGAGGCTTTTTCTTTCGACGAAGCCGTATGGGTTTCCTTTGTAGCACTTTGCTACGTCTGGGTGGATGTCTCATTTTTCTTTTATTAATTACTTCTCTCCACCTTGTGGGTTTCCGCAGAACTATTATGTCAGATGCAAGTCGTAGACACACAGACATAACGCACACACAAGTACACACAGACTCAACACACACATACGCGCAGGCGCACGTACACAGACACAATGCACACGCAAACGTACACACAGATATATTTGGCTACACGTGTTCAAAAAAGATTTTGCGCTAATCGCTGCACTGTTCTTGCTCAAATTTTGCAGAACGATCGCATTTTGGCGTCGACTTCGTAGATGGAGCTGTGTCGGCTTGGCGTCGACAACAGCTACATTATTTGCACATGAGATGTACTGTGCAGAGAAATAAACGTAGACGGCTGCTGGCTTGGAAACCTGTTCCCGTGGTTAATAGTTAACACGCGTCCCCACCATATATTACGTGTACCGCTGTTCATCGTATTAGCTCGCCGTCAACGGAGGTTTGAAGCTTCTCTGCAAATTATGACACTTTGTTTGTGAATTTTGCTTTCTTTCTTTCTTTCTTTCTTTCTTTCTTTCTTTCTTTCTTTCTTTCTTTCTTTCTTTCTTTCTTTCTTTCTTTCTTTCTTTCTTTCTTACTTTCTTTCTTTCTTTCTTTCTTTCTTTCTTTCTTTCTTTCTCACACGCAAGCAAGGCATTGATCCTGCATTAGGTTCAGTTGCCCTTGCTCGATGGCTGACAAATTTCTTGGACATCGAGGTTCAGACTAATGAGTTAAACGTGTCAGCTATGCTTGCATGTGCTTCGCAAGCGTGCTTTGTGTACGTTGCCGAGCTTTGAATGGCCGCGCACTCTGACGATCAGCAGAGCCGACTCCGCAACAGCATGTACGCCCATTTTTTTTTTTTTTCGCTGTTTGCCCTCCGCTGGGTAGTTTTTGTTTTCACCATAAAAGAATAACTGAACATTGCCTGCAGGTCTCCGTTGTCGCACAAGGCAATTTTGCTATGTCGTCCGGGGTGGCTACATGCTCCCTTGCTTGTTGTGTATATAATCTTGATTTTTGGTTCCTCGCCGCAGGATTTGCCTTTCAGACGGGCGGCATGTTTTGCCTCGGTGGAACCGTGCTTCCTGCTTTCATAATCTATACTTCTTTTTTGTAAGGTGCTTACTTTACTGACGGCTTTCAGATCGGTTTCAAAGGACCGAACGAAGCCGGTCAGTTAAGCTGTTATAGCGTTGCTCGAAAGTCTAGTCTTGGAACCGTCACCGCATAGTGGTGAGTAAGCGAATGTTCTGCTTAAAGTTGATCACTAACGCTGGTGCAGCGTTGCTGCTTGTAGCAAATATTTTAAGGCAGTGCGATAGCCTGCATTTAATTTTTTTCACGCTGGTGATTTGGATTGTCATATGCACCTTCCTCCGGGTTTTAGTATGACAGAATGTTCCCGACTGTAGCCTTTCGTTGAGTCCTTTGAAATGCAGACTTTCAATTGTCCTCGCTGATTGGCTCTTTTTACTAGTATGTGTAGTCCTACGAAAGAGTGTTCTGAAACATGTCCTTTGCTAGTAACAGTAATCAAATGAGCTTGATGACTGGCATCGTCGTGCTATACCCAATTTGAATGTTAATTACTCTGTTCTTCAATACTGTCTTGCATGTTACATCAATAGCGGCTGGGGTTTCAACTCCTTTCGTGCTGTACAAACAATGGTAAGTGTCACGTGTGAATCCGGAATTACTGCCCATTGTACGCTTTGCAGTTTAAAGGAGAGGGAACACTTATGCTTGCAGAGAGCCGTATGAAAACCAAGGAGTGTTGTGAAAGTTTTCTAAGAGACGGCTTGAAGAGTACTGCAGCAAAAATTACTGCACGTGGTCATCGCTTAGGAACTTGCAAGGTGTAGAGTGAAAAGGGTAGGCGGAAGTTAGACACCTTTGACAAAGGATCCTATGCAATGACGCGGGCGTGCTCCACCAACTCTTCTGACATTCTTTAGGCCATGTTGACTATTCGCCCATCTAATTTAGGGTACTGCCGAGTAAGATGTTCCTCACACATCAGTGTGTTATCAATGTATGCAAAATAGCCTGCCTGCCGGGCAGACAAACCGGGGGCAGTGAAGGTCACATGTTTTTTTAAAATACAGAAGGCTCTTTTTCTAAACGCTCTCGGTACTGTTGCAGATACCATTCCGAGGAAAACTATATTTCCGCAGGCTATAGCTTATATGACAGTACGCATATCGAATGATATGGTTTGCGAAGACAGCGCCACTTTCCGATTTTCTCTCGTGTGATCTAAAGTTAGGCACCGAATGTTGTAGAAAGGCGCAGCGAAGACATACTCCTTTATTCTCGCCATCTCCAGCCGCGGGCTTGTGGTCAACACTTGCGTAGTCTTGCGGTTTCTCCGCTGCCGCGTAGTCCTTTTCAACCGTGTATCGGTTGGCGTAAAGGCTGGCGCAAATGCAGTCACGTGACAAAGTCCGAGAGTTCAGACCGTATCTGGAGGACTGCTGGCTGCCGGTATTTGTTTTTTGGAACAAGTGAAATCATGTTATAGTTTTTACTTTTACTTTAATGGCAACGCATGTTTTGACTTTACAAAGCTTTAAAGACGAAAAAAAGGGACGTGTAAGAGGACGTAGCTTCAGAATTCGTCCTTATTTCAATTCGCTTGATTTGAGGTGTCATACTTAGAAGTGAGGAGTGCTATACTTGAAGTTCAGTGCTCTTAATATTTGCGTTGCTTTTAAGTGGCATGGCGTGCTTTCGAGATCCTGCTTAATCTTCCTTCCGCAGATGCACGTAACAGAACGGGGTGTGGTGCGCACTGCAATATGGCTCCTTTCACTCACGGGTTTCATTTGGCAGGCGGCCATAATCCTCAAGATGTATTTCCAGTACCCATTCTCTGTCACAGTTGTCGAAGAACTCCAGAAGGGTATCATGTTCCCTGCCCTCACTGTCTGCACGGAAAACTGGCAAGTCCTCCTACGTATAGCCTTGCCTTTTCGTTGTTGTTAACTGTAGATAATTATATAATAGCCCTCAGCGATTGCGCTGGAAACTGATGTGTAATTTAGCTTCTGTTGTTAACCACACATAAACAAGATGTCGATAAAGTAATGAGAGACTTGTAGCTTAATGCCTTGTGGTTCAATATTCTGAACTGTCACAGGGTATATGCATCATTTGAATATAGGCATAATGTCGAACGGGGACTGCCGGTTACCAAGTGCTGGGATTTTACTAGAAATGGTTTCTCTTTCACGATCTTCATTATTGTCACATTTAAGTCCTCTGCAGGACGAATCCCTCTCCAAGCGATATCTTGTTACTTATTCTGTGTGGGCCGACTTAATTGAATGGTGGCGTTTCTCGTGCCTAAACCGCAATTTGATTATGAGGTGTGCCGTAGTGGAGTATTAATTTTGACCGCCAAGGGATCTTTAACATGCCCACAATGCACGGGACACGGGCGTTTTTGCATTTCGCCCCCATCGAAATGCGACTGTCGCGGCCGTGATTTAATCCCGCGACCTCATGCTTAGCAGCACAGCACCATAAGCACTAATCCACTGCGGCGGGTGTCGGCCGATGGCATCGTGTGCCTGCCGACTTCCTTGTCTAAGAACTCCATGTAATCGTTTGTTGCCGTCGGCTGCTTTCAGCTTCCTTTGGTAGCCTTTCCGTTTCACTAATAGCCACTGGCTATCAGTTTCAGACATCGCACGCACGATTTCTCATCCCATTTCTTCCTCTTAATATCAAATGAAACTAACATGCCCACGTTATATCTCCAATCCATACTGCCACCGTCATATATGATAACGCCGGGCCTGTTATTAAGGCGAAAGGCTTAGACGGCTCATGCATGGGACGAAAAATCCGGTGTCCAGCGTTACAGCGTCCGACGTTATGGCTCCAAAATTCATAGGCATTCGAACCCACCGAATTAGGTGGGAGTAGTATCCTCGACCTTTCATGGGACCAAAATTCTAAGGTACCAAAATTGATGGTGCCACCATTGATATCGATCCCACGTCCATTGGTAGGAGTCGAACCTACGATGTTTGGTGTTAGTTAAGGCGAATTTAACTAAAGCACGGTTCATTAAGATATATTTAATTAAGGCACTCGAACGTACGACCTTTGGTAGGAGAAAAATGTCATAGGAAGCAACAACGCATTCGAGTGAGAATGTCAAGTAATTTATTGAATGTCTCGTGAGTGCGGCAGGCTTCTGACTTCATCTTTTTTAGCGTATGCTAAAGTGACTGTCAACTTTTCTTACGTTACATTGCCCTCAGCCTTGACCTTAGCTTGCTTTGAAGTTTCGGCCCGAGAACTTAATATTGGCAGATTGCATTAATTATATACCTTTTCTATTAATGTCATCGCTAGCTGCCGTTCATGACATGTGACTTTGCCACATGTCATCGAATCAATATTTACGAGTGTGCAAATTTTGTTCTCATGATTCTGTCGCCGTGTCGTTGTTTCAAGCGGCTACGATCAATCACGCACTCTAGTTGCCTCGCGAAGGCAACGATCACTTCACAATAGCGTTCTGCGTATTAATTTACCTTGTACCCTATAATCTCAGGCATTGATGGCTCAGACTGCTATTTGTTACTTTCCTTTAGGATTAACAAGTCGGCCTTCTGCACCCTGTTGAAAAGCAACTGCGACGATAACGATGAGGTAGGCATGCAGAAAAAAAATTCTGTTCGTGATTTCAGATGAGTATACTATAGCGCGGTTTCTTTTCAAGCCGCGTGAAGCTCAAGTATTTTCTATGTAGAGACCTCTTGAATAACGTTCAAGTCTGTGCGCGCGCGACTACAACTGCTGGGCTGTGTCGTGGCGCTCACTGCGTTCGTGAACGCTACTAATCTTATTTGTCTTGGCATTATCTTGTCGGCGTTGTTTGTTTTTTTGTCATTATCTAGGCCTGCGGTTTTGGTTCAAGTCACCTATCTGCTATTCCGCAGGTTATTTGTTTAAAGGGTCTTTTTAAGATAATCGCGAGACTGCTCGAGAGGCTAAAAACTTCGGGAGTCGAGCGGCAGCTAGCGGTGTGCCTATATGAGTCGGGTTAACTAATTGGCTCGAATAATTTACTATAGTTGGTGAGAACCTAAGAATTCAATAGAAAATACACCGCTAGCTCAAGAAGACGTTGCTTAGGTGCGCCAGCCAATTACGTTTGTTTATTTTCATGGCGTCACGTCGGAGACGAACTTTTTTCAACATCAGTGTCTCGGGAACTATATGTCTTGGAGCGCAGAAGCAAAGAAGGCAGATGCAATGCTGTTTTGTGGGCTGAGCTTTTACTGACTTCTTGGGTACTCATGGAGTATATTTAGTCGAGTAATTAGTATCACGCGTGGGCGTTCTCGGCTGAAACACCCTGTGTGTCTTGTATCGCATTTGTTTTGCCTCTCATGACATGATCGCAAGCCTCGTCCCGGCCAACTGTCGGTGCTGGTGCAAGACCTGGAGGCACAGGCCAAGGTGTCCATGTCCGCGGGTGACATGTTCGAGTGTTACTTGCGCTCCAGTGACCCAACCTGCTCGGCCATTCGGTGCAAAGAGAAGTACGTTAGATGCCTGTCAGCTCGTGTCGCATTGAGCACGACGTACATGCTGAATACGCAGCTTCTCGTTAGAGCACTGGACTACAAGCAGCAGCATTGGATTTGATCAGTTTAGAACAGTCCTTGGAATTGAGACACCAGAACGATGAGTGTTACTGGCTACCTTCCGTTCATGGGTTAGTTATTCAGTCTGCCTAAACCAAGCCAGAATGTCCGTAGGGTATAAAGAAGGTGTCGCACCTTTCGGAAGTCCTCATTAATTTTGATTCTGCGGTTTTACGTGCCAAAAATTACGTAGTGATAATGAGGCACGCCGTAGTGGGGAACTTCGGAACTCTTAGAGATCTGGTTTGTTATTGTTAGGAGTTGAATGTTAGGCTAGTTGATATTTTGACATGAGAACCATCTTGAAACATCGCGCAACGGGACGGCACAACAGAAAGGAAGGCGAACACAGGCGCCTGTGTTCGTCTTCCTTTCTTTTGTGCCATCCCGTTCCACGCTATTTCAAGACTGTTATCATGTCTATATTAAAACATTGCAAATGCTTCAATGTATTCTGTGCGAGTCTCTTCAAGTGTTCCACTATATGCGATCTTAATCGTATGCATGTTTTTGTAAATGAAAAACGATTGAAAGGGGATCGTATCTGGAGTGCGATCACATTGACAGCAATGAAGCACAGAAACAGCACGTCACCAAATGTATGTAGAGGATCGTGATCGTTGAAGGAGCAGTGCCTCATACTACAGCACCGCACATCATTCTAAAAGCATGCAAACATGATGAGCTCATCTAAATGATAACTTGATTTGCTTAAGTCGAGAAAACGGTCATAATATTACGCACTGAGTCATTAGAAGTGAGGCTGCTCCATGTGCCTTCCCAGCAACTGCAGCCTTTGTGCAGAAAATTCGGCTCTCCTGCCGCAGAATAGTTCGGAAGTCACAAATTGCATCTAC
The DNA here is from genome assembly GCF_038994185.2 of Dermacentor albipictus. Lineage (NCBI taxonomy): Eukaryota > Metazoa > Arthropoda > Arachnida > Ixodida > Ixodidae > Dermacentor > Dermacentor albipictus. Next base: position 164,143,413 of record NC_091824.1, on the reverse strand, counting down.
CTTTCATTGTGGTAGTAGTAGTAGTACAGTAATTGGTGGTTTGTCTAATGCATAAATAGATAAATGAATAAGTATAAATAAACATCAAAGATGAATACGGAAGGAAATTACTGCTGATCGCACTGTAACCGTCTAGCGCAGCCTGCTGAAACATGAACCGAGAGGGGAGTAGGGAGAGTGAAAACCGAGTGCAAGAGAATAACAGAGAGGAGGAAATAAAGGAGAGAACTATTTGCATACATACAACAGAGTGAATAGGTCATAGTTATCGATATTTCGCTTGTGGAGTGACTTGCTCAAGAGAGTTTGTGACCCGGCCCCGCACATCGGCACCAGTGTTACGTCACGCATAGAGCAGTCGGGCGCTGAGGCCCGACTGCTCGAGGAAGTCACACAGTTGTGGGTGGCCACTCGCACCGGAGAGGTGCAGCTTGGCCATAAGAGCGCCTCGGCGCTGTCGGTCGGCAGTCCGTGCGCCTCGTAGCAGCAGCTCACGAGCTCCTCTCGCGGTGCCTCAAAAGCGTTGCACGGAAGGAGAGAGTGTTGGAGGATCTCCACTTCACGGTTGAAGGCTCCGATATGTGTTGCTCACACCATGACTTCTAATCGAACAGAACTGAATATTCGATGACGGGAAGGGGGCTCCTGTTTCCTGTAATTGCTAACAGCCAGTTGTTTCACTTCATGTGCACTGGATTCGCATCTAATAACGGGCAATTATTACAAAAATATAGAAGTAATTATGAAAAATTTACTACCACTTTTTCAGCCACGTTACCATTGAATTGATTGCCATCTCATCTTAAGTTACCACCTGACCCTTATACGCAATTTCCTCATGACCTCGAGCGTACCAGAATGTCGGAAGAACGCCAACATAATCTTAATCGATAAGAAAGGGGCGCCAAGTCTTGAAAAATTATAGACCGATCAGCTTACTGTCCGTTGCCTACTACAAAGTATTTACTAAGGTAATCGCAAATAAAATCAGGAACACCTTAGACTTCTGTCAACCAAAGGACCAGGGAGGATTTCGTAATGGCAACTCAACAATAGACCATATTCACACTATCAATCAGGTGATAGAAAAATGTGCGGAATATAACCAACCCTTATAATAGCTTTCATTGATTACGAGAAAGCGTTTGATTCAGTCGAAACCTCAGCAGTCATAGAGGCATTACGGAATCAGGGTGTAGACGAGCCGTATGTAAAAATACTGAAAGATATCTATAGCGGCTCCACAGCCGCCGTATTCGTTCATAAAGAAAGCAACAAAAGATCCCAATAAAGAAGGGCGTCAAGCAGGGAGATACGATCTCTCCAATGCTATTCACAGCGTGTTTACAGGAGGTATTCAGAGACCTGGATTGGGAAGAATTGGGGATAAGAGTTAAAGGAGAATACCTTAGTAACTTGCGATTCACCGATGATATTGCCTTGCCTAGTAACTCAGGAGACCAATTGCAATGCGTGCTCACTGACTTGGAGAGGCAAAGCAGAAGAGTGGGTCTAAAAATTAATCTGCAGTAAACTAAAGTGATGTTTACCAGTCTCGGAAGAGAACAGCAATTTACAATAGTCAGCGAGGCACTGGAAGTGGTAAGGGAATGCCTCTACTTAGGGCAGGTAGTGACCACCGATCCGGATCATGAGACTGGACTAATAAGAAGAATAAGAATGGGCTGGAGTGCGTTTGGCAGGCATTCTCAGATCATGAACAGCAGGTTCCCATTATTCCTAAAGAGAAAAGTGTATAGCAGCTGTGTGTTACCAGTACTCACCTATGGGACAGAAACCTGGAGGCTTACGAACAGGGTTCTACTTAAATTGAGGACGACGCAACGAGTTATGGAAAGAAGAACGATGCGTGTAACGTTAGGGGGATAAGAAGAGAACAGATTGGGCGAGGGAACAAGTGCGAGTTAATGACGTTTTAGTTGAAATCAAGAAAAAGAAATGGGCATGGGCAGGGCATGTAATGAGGAGGGAAGATAACCGATGGTCATTAAGGGTTACGGACTGGATACCAAGAGAAAGGAAGCGTATCAGGGAGTGAGTGAGTGAGTGAAGTAACTTTATTTTGGTCCAGAGAAGACGCAGGGGAGACCCCGCGCCACCCGGCTAGTCCCACGTAGGGACCGCCAAGCCGAGCTTGACGGCCCGGTCGCGGGCACTCTGGACGGCCAGGGTTTGGTCGCTGAGTTCGGGGCTGCCCAAGAGCGCAGCCCACCTATCCTCGCTGAAGGAGGAGCCGATGGGGGTGGCAGAAAGTTAGGTGGACGGATGAGATTAAGCAGTTTGCAGAGACAACATGGCCACAATTAGCACATGGCCGGGGTAGTTGGAGAAGTATGGGAGAGGCCTTTGCCCTGCACTGGGCGTAGCCAGTCTGCTGCTGCTGCTGATGATGATGACGACTTCTACAGATTTCAGACATCATCATCATCACAAGCGTCATCATCACCACCACCTCCACCACCATTCTATATTTTATGTCTACTGCAGGACGAAGGCCTCTCCTTACGATGTCCAATTCCCCCTGTCTTGCGCCAACTGATTCCAACTTGCGCCAGGAAATCACCTAATTTCATCACCCTACGTAGTTTTCTGCCGTCCTCTACTGCGCTTCCTTTCTCTTGGCACCTATTCTGTAACTCCAATGGTCCACCGGTTATCCACCCTACGCATTACATGGCCTGCCCCGCTCCATCGGCTATCGCCGTGTGTTCCCTGATCCACACCGCTCTGTCCCTGTCACTTAACGTTACGCCTAACATTTTTCTTTCCGTCACTCTTTGCGCGATTCTTAACTTGTTCTCGAACTTCATTGTTAACCTTTTCGGCCCCATACGTTAGCACCGGTAGAATACAATGATTGTACACTTTTCAACTACAGTGGTAAGCTCCCAGTCAGGATTCGGTAATGCTAGCCGTATGCAACAGATTGAAGTCAAGCCTCCGCAAATGTTTGCTCTCGATGTAATTATTCCACCGGTTACCGTTTTTGATAGTAATTGTTTTATGTTCTTAAAAGATGTTTATATTTTTCGTGTTAGCGACTCTGGTAATACGCTGTTTCTTTAGCTACGTATAACTGCGGTGTATTTAGGATTTCTAGTCAATACCCTCTGTATAAGCGCGTAATACATATTTGTAACCTTACTATATGCAATTAACTGAAACTGAAACTTCGAATCACGAATTTTAGAGCTGAATAACAAAGTATATTCGATTCGTTTTTTAAAATATCAAGTGTTAGCACACCCCTACTACTTAAAGCCAGTAATTGCGATTGCCAGAAATGAAAAAGAAAAAGACGAAGAAAGTGAATTGTCGCATGCAGGATGTTGATGCTCGCAGAAAATAATAATAATAATAATAATAATAATAATAATAATAATAATAATAATAATAATAATAATAATAATAATAATAATAATAATAATAATAATAATAATACAGCAATTTTTGCTCCCAAAATTTGCAAATGAATATTTTTAGCGCAAGTTTGTGAACTTCGGTGGTCAATCTGAACGCCTGAAGTGCTTTTTGCTTTTTGTTTTCAATATGAAGAACTGGTCACGTTCACGAAAAACATGTTTGTGTCACTGACTCCCTGTGTTACAATCAACAGTGGTGGAGCGTGGGATGTCTCCGGAGTCAACGTTTCGACCAGGAAAATTGTCTTCGTCAGGGCAAGAAACGACGAAGACAAGTTTCCTGGTCGAAACGTGGACTCTGGAGACGTCTTTCGCTGCAACACTGTTGTACAGTTCAAGTCTCTATATTTCTGCGTACAATTGTCTTGTCTGGATGACTCTCTGTGTGCAGCATAGTGCGCACGTACTTCCGCCACCCGAACCACATGTGTTACACGCTGGACCTTATAGAGTACGCGGAGTCGGAGAGCACATTTCTCCAGTGCAAGGCGCCTTGGACATGGGGTGAGTAAAGGATGTACCATGATTGCACAACCCATATCGCTTTGTCATGCCAAATGCACGGCGTAAGACGCAGAATTCCCCCCTTAGACAAACAGCGGACTGATTTGAATGAGCTTCGTTTCTAACCACCGTGGGAGCAGCTGCTTATTTTGCTCTTTTTTGGTGGCTTTCAGATGGTTTCTGTACAGAAACTGAGAAAACTTGAGATCCTATAGAAGTGAAGCATCAAGTTTTTTTCTTTTCTGTTAACTGCGTGCGTTAGAGCATTCTTCAACGTCTATTGAGGTTTATGTGACGGTGTCTTCGCATTGTGTCTGTCATGTCATTTTGTTCCGTTTTTATTTTGCATATTTCCATCTCCTTTCTGCTCTTTTCGTGTCTTATTATTTGTCAAATTTCTAGGAATGAAGCCGTCGGCATACGCAAAATGTCAGCCGCTCGGAATTACTTCGTAACAGAATAGCATCGAAGAGAACGGGGCGTGACAGGAACGTGTCCTGAGTTGACGGAACAGAATAGAGCCGTGCAGAACAAAGCACAGTAAAGCATAGCATAGGAAAGCAGGACAAAATAGGACAGATTTAGAACAGCTGCAACTTCATCCGGTTGGCAGGCGTTCACGCTACTGAAAGGTAAGCGTGGAAACATGTACACAAGAAGACACGAACAGGACAAAAAAAAAAAAAACAGCGTTTGGCCTGTCCTGTCCTAAACGAACAGGACAGCCCAAACACAGCCTTGTGTTGTCATGTTCGTTTCTTGTGTCCATGTTCGCGTGCCTGCCTTATATAAGCATAAAACAGATATGCTGCGATTTCCCAGTTGTGTTGATGACGCTCGATGTGACCATGACGCGCTGATTCCACTGTTTAGCTACGACAGTTAATCATTCATTCATTCATTCATTCATTCATTCATTCATTCATTCATTCATTCATTCATTCATTCATTCATTCATTCATTCATTCATTCATTCATTCTGCCGTGCTGCGCGCGATGCATTTCCTTCAGAGCTCCAAATGAATGTATACTGGACCACGAAAGCTTCGGTGGCCATCGAAGGCACGAATAAATTTCCTGTGATTGTACATAGACCTGAGACGTGCCTCCCAGACAAGCTGTCAGCTATCGTGGGCGAAACCGGTGTTGAATACGCGCTCTCTGTGACGCAGGTGCGTGCAATTCTCTCGTTATAGTGAATGACGGTATATGTACGCGAAAAATCACTATCAGTACAAAGCGGTCAAGTCGAATATATGCAGCAGCATAGCTAACAGGAGAAAGAAAGGGTTAGCAATGAGCTAATTCCTCGATGTAAGACACATTGATTTTAGGCTTAAGAAGGGAACCAAGAAAAAAAATATGAGGATGACACATGTGAAAAGGTCACTTTGATTTCTTGGTGGCCACCTCTATTCAAAAACATTCTAGATGAACGTAGCATTCTCAGACAAACAGCTTAAGGAACTTTTCAGAAGTATTGAAACTTCCTTGATTAGTTCTAGTGAACAAACTATTTGCGTATACAATAGAAAACATTCTGACGACTTGCCTGCACAAGTGCTAGCAACATATAGACTGTCGGTTCTATTCACGCAGAGTACTTTTATATATTAGTTTTTAGTCATGCGTGTATTTGGGGCAGACGCGTGTGTGCAAATATACAACTGGTATAATGAAGGTAATTTACGATGCCTCAGATGAAGTATAATATCAGGGCCAACTACGATTTCCTGTTCTATTACATCTAAGATGTGGAAATGCGTTTATGAGACAGTCTCCATGGACCTAATAGAATAAAATTTGTCACATTTGAAAGACATTATACTGACTCTAAAATGCATAATTTTCATTCAGGGCCTGGAATTTTTCTTAAAATTCCGTGTGTTGGTAATATTAAAAAAAAATTGAAGCACAATGTTTACAAATCCACAATAGCACCAAAACAGATATGCCAGTTCTAAAAACTGTATCTATTAAAGCATCTCAAGAAGACAAATTTGTTATCTGAATTTACAGGATATGTGAAATAGTTGAGTGGTTGCAGGTTTTGCATAAGTCCTACTAATAAATTAGTGGTATATTGCAGATTGGTTTATAATGCATTCATTCTTTCCCCGCTTTAGATGTCCTAATAGGTTTAGTTTACACAATTGCAACATCTTTATGTTTAACTGAACTACAGAGTTAAAAACTTGGCGCTTAAGTTTCTTTCGCAATTTTCAAGTATCTTCGTAAAAAAAAAAAAGAAAGTTATGCAGATCCCACGCACTGTGGGAATCGATGTAAGCGAAGCTTTCTTTGCTGTTTGCTTTGACTGACGATAATTAGCGGTGATGTTGACGGCGAATGTTTAATTTCTTCAAAGTTTGTCCAACACAAGAGTGGTGAGTTGATGTTAAACGTTACCTTGCTTGCACCACTGCTGTTTGTCTGCGTAGTAGACAAAACAAAGGGAGATGTGCTTGCTTGAGGCGTTGTTGTGCGCCATATTTTATAATCTCTGAGAGGGTTGAACATTGTCATTGCCTCACATGGCACATGTCATAAGGGCAGAAGCATTAAACTTTAATTGGATTATGGGGTTGTACGTGCCAAAACAACAATCGGATTATGAGGCAGGCCATAGTGGCGCACTCCGGATTCATTTTGGCACCGTGGTGTTCTTTAACGTGTACCTATATCCAAGTGCGCCAGCGTTTTTTATTTCGCCTCCGTCAAAATACGGCTTTCTCAGTCAAATCCGCGACCTCGAGCAATGCCATAGCAGCAAGGCTATCGCGGCTGGCACAGAATTGTTGATTTGACGTGCGACTGCTTCCGCTGTGTCACCTAGACCCTGCGTTAGCGCTTTAATTAATGCGGCTCTGTTTCTGCACGCCCTGCGTAAGTTGTCCGCTAGACATATTTGTATTGTTTTATTTTTGAGAAATATAGCAGAAACGCACCGTACAGTACCTTGAACTTAAGTGCGTTTCCTTGCCTTCTCACGTAGCCTTCTACAATATCCCCCCCCCCCCCCCCCTGTATTTGTGTAGAAACTGCGAAGAGCGGCAAGGTCAGGCGAAGAGCGGCAAGGTCAGGCCGTGTCTCGTGTTACGCTGTAACGAAGCTTACAATGAATCCTAACCAACTGGTCCAACTTGCCGTCTTGATGTTATTCACTCGTTTCGCGACTGCGTCGGTTCTACCCATTCTCTGCCTCCTATTCCGCTTCTCTCTTCCATTCTATCTATCTTGCACGGTGGTAGAAAGGTAAGCGCTTGCGGGGGGGCACGGATAATTACAGCTGTCAAGAGGCTAATATGGCGACGACGCGTAGCTCCAGAGGGCGTTGTGCACATTCGACGAGGTGAACAGACAGTAGCAATACAGGGACAAGAAATACCTCGGATAAAAGAATATAAATACCGTGGTATATGGATAAACGGAAGCAATAGATATATTGAAAGACAGGAATAACAACAGTAAAGGGGAAGAGAAATGCAGCCATAATGAAACACAGGTCGCTATGGTGCTACAATACGTACGAGGTGCTCCGGTGTATGGGGAAATGTGTAATGGTTCCAGGACTTACTTTTCAAAATGCGGTTATTTGCTTGAAATCAGGGGTACAATCAGGACTCGATGGCAACCAAAGGTCAGTGGGATGCCTCGCATTGGGCGCTCACGGGAAGACTACAAATGAAGCTGTGCAGGGTGATACGGACTGGGCAAGTTTAGAAGTGAGGGAAGATCACAGTAAAACTGATTATGAAGAACGACTGAGAGATATGGAAGGAAGGAAATGGGCTGGGAGAGTGTTGAGGTATTTGTACAGGAAAAACATCCATTCACAGTGGAGGAAAACAACTAGGAAAGGAAGCTTACCTGCAAATATGTGGCCTGTAGGGTGAGGAACACAGTAACAAAGAACGTCAAGCGGAAAGTCAGAGAGGCTGAAATAATCTCATGAGTGGCGGCAATGGAAAAGAAACCTGCCATGAGTAACTATTTAAGAGGAGAAAGCGAAATCAGGAAAGAAACAATTTATGATAACTCAAAGGGAAGCTCATTACTTTTCGAAGCGAGATCAGGATGCTTTAGAACACGCACCTATAAAGCGCGATATAAAAAGGAAGAAGCAGCATTTGCTCGCTGCGGTAAAGTTAGAGAAACGATGGCGCATGTTTTATTAGAATGGGAAGATATCTGCCCAGCGGTCGATTTAGGCACAACAGGCCTCCTTGAAGCCTTTGGGTTCAGCGAGAGCAGGGGGAAAGTAAACATGTCCGCAATAGAGATTAATAAGAGGCGATTGGAAGATTGGTGGAAGAAAAGTTGGGAGACGACAGAAAACGGAGACGTACAAAAACAAAGTTCACAATAGGTGGTCAGAAAATTCGGTTATGGGAATTCATCGTGTTTTCTTTCTTTTTCTTTTTTCTTTTTTAACCTAAGTAGGACATTAGGCTGTGTAATGAGTCCACCAACCCATTCCAAAGGGGACGCTCCTAACATCCACCCACCCACTCATCCGTCCGTCCGTCCGTCCGTCCGTCCGTCCATCCATCCATCCATCCATCCATCCATCCATCCATCCATCCATCCATCCATCCATCCATCCATCCATCCATCCATCCATCCATCCATCCATCGTTCCATCCATCCATCCATCCATCCATCCATCCATCCATCCATCCATCCATCCATCCATCCATCCATCCATCCATCCATCCATCCATCCATCCATCCATCCATCCATCCATCCATCCATCCATCCATCCATCCATCCATCCATCCATCCATCCATCTGCAGTCCAAACGAGTTCTTCGCGTCTCTTTTCTTCTCTGCTACGCTCCTTAACGGTATGTACACGCTCTGAACCACCCCCCGACGCATTGTGCCGCACAGCAGCAGCAGCAGTGGGAAAGTCGAAGAAAAGAGCAAAGAAAGCTACGCTTTAAAAAATGAAGGCCTAAAAATGTGAATACTACAGCTACCATATATAGATTTCAACTTTTTCTTTTATATGTAATTTCATCGAAATCGGTACAGTGGTTGCCGAGAAAAATAATTTTTCCGCTACCATGTGTTTAAATAGGGGTTTCTGAGCTAAAGCTTTCTCTTGAGCATCATTATCCACCCTGACGAGTGATGCCTGTACAATGGACACTTGAACGAGGCGAACAATAAGCTTAAGCTTGAGGGAAAAAAAGTATTTTTGGTGCTCTGCCATTTGGTTACACTCGCTACATATAAACTGCTAATGTACATCCTACGTGTATATTAGACGTCGTTCAATACGTTGATAGTTTTCTACTCGCAAACAGCAAACATTCATACGCTTGCCACCACCTTATGCGTCCAAGTGCACCGACTACACAAGGTTCGGCAAGCACAGAGCCTTCGGCGGATACTTGAATCAAGACGTGAGTATTTATTTATTTATTTTATTTATTTATTTAGGAATACTGTAGCCCTCACTTGAGGGCCATTACAGGAGAGGAAAAGAATAAAAAATTTACATTTCAACATTGACAATACAACATTATACATCATTGTCAAACACAAATTACAGGCAGGATGAACAAATATACACAGAATAACAGTAAGCATGTTCGAGTCTCAATGATCCCGTTGATTGTAATACAAGTCTAATAGACTACAAAATTCGTTAACATTTTGTGCTGTAACAGTGCAATCCGGAAGGCCATTCCATATAGTAATAGACGAAGGAAAGAACGAGTATTCGAAACCATCAAGGCGTGTTTTATAAGGTTGTACACTAGCACTGTGGTTTAAACGCGCACTGTGTTTTAAAGGGGGGCGAATGTATGTTTCTTTGTTTATTCTTATTTGATTTCTGTTTATCTGGAAAAATAATTTCATTCGTTGTTTTTCTCGTCGTGTTTCTAGCAGTTCCAAATCACAGCATTTCAACATGTGTGTTACAGAATCGGCTCTCCGATAACGCGAACAAATAAAACGTACCGCGGTTCTCTGAATTTTTTCCAGTTTATCTCGCAAGTAGAGTTGGTGAGGGCTCCAAACTGGGGAGGCGTACTCCAAAACCGGGCGAACAAATGTTTTGTACGCAATGAGCTTCAAATGTGTTGGTGCATGCTGCAACTTTTTTCTCAAGAAGAACAGTTTCCTGTAAGCCCTAAAGCAGACCTCCTCCACTTGGAGGCGCCAGCACAAGTCATGATTAATGATCACCCCTAAGTACCTAAAGCTACGTACATTCAACAAAGAGTTATCACCAATTTTATAGTCAAAGGAAGGCACAGTTTTCTTTCTTGTTATATGAGCAAACGTCGATTTCGAATAATTTATTTCCATTCCCCATTTTATGCACCAGTCATGTAAACCTTGGAGACACCGATTAATTTTCCTTTGGTCGGTTGTATCTGCCACAGTTGTATAAAGCAAACAATCGTCGGCGAAAAGTTTCATTTTAACAGGTGATTCCAGAACACTTGAAATATCATTGATGTAAATCAAGAACAATAGCGGCCCCAATACCGACCCTTGTGGAACCCCAGACAATACTTCTAGTGGATTAGACATGATGTTTTCAATCCGGACGGATTGTACACGACCTCTCAAATAGGATGCAATCCAGTTCACAAGGTCTGGAGCAATACCTGCGTTCTGGATTTTAAAAAGCAATTTACCATGCGGTACCTTATCAAAGGCCTTTGCGAAATCTATGCAGATGACGTCAATTTGTTCGCAGGCATCCAAAGCTAGATAAAAATCATGAACCGTCTCAATGAGTTGCGATATAGTGGATAATCCGCTTCGAAATCCATGTTGTGACGAAAAGAAAAAGTTATTGGCTTCAAGGAAAAGAACGATATGCTTTGCTACTGCATGCTCTATAAGCTTACAAGTCACAGAAGTAAGCGATATGGGACGATAGTTGCTAACTTGATTTCGACTGCCGGATTTAAAAACCGGAATCACAACACCGCTACGCCAATCTTGAGGTAGTGAACTGGTTTCCAAGGATTTTCTAAAGATTATGGTTAAGTAGAATGACATCCATTCGGCATATCGCCGTAAAAATTCACTTGGGATCCCGTCTGGCCCGCTTGCTTTCTTGGCATCAAGCGTAAGCAATTGCTGAAATATGCCAGCCTGAGTGATTTCTAGTGGGCGCATTGCGCAGGCGCCCAATTCACTGCGCTCATTGTTTCCTTGCTCTGTTCTTGTCTTCGTAAATACTGACTGGAAAAATACGTTGAAGCAGTCTGCTATTTGCGTTTTTTCCGTGATCATTTGAGATCCGCTTTTTATCTGGTGTATCTCTTCTTTTTTATCCCTTAAGTGCATCCAAAACTTTTGTGGCGAAGATCTTAGGAACCCAGGAAGCGTTATGTTAAAGTACTTTTCCTTAGATTCCCGTAACGCTAATTTTAGTTGAGCACGCAAATTGGACACCTGGGCTGGGTTTTGTTTATTTTTGTGTAATCGTTTTATTCTGCGTTTTAAGTGTATTATTTCCCGAGTTATCCATGGGCTATGCTGCTTTGTTTTTTTCATGCGGGTAGGAATAAATTTATCTACGCAATGCTTGACGATTCCCTTGAAACGTTGCCACAATTCTTCTACAGATTCACTAGATGACGCAAGTTCAAATTCACTAAATGATAGACTTAAGTTATCTACTATTGTTGTATCGTCTGCCCGCGCGTAGTCTTTTATAAGTTTAAAAGCAGGTAACCGCCGGCGACTGGGTATATCGATTGGTATATCGACAGATATCGTTTTGTGGTCCGATATTCCTGGTTCGACTGACACACTATTAGCAGCTATTTTGCAAGATAGGAACACAAGGTATAACAATGACTTAGAATATAAAGTTTCTCGTGTATTTTCTTCAACAATTTGCCGTAAGTTATGATAAATCATAATTTCCAGTAGTTTTTCAGCACTCGAAACTTCCGTATGTCCAGGCGAGAGAGTTTTCCAGTTTATGTGGGGTAAATTAAAATCTCCAGTCATTATTAGCCTTGTATTATTATTCAACTGGGTGCACAAAAAAGCGTTTAATTCGTCCAAGTATGAAACATCATAAATGCAAAGCATACAATTCCGTGTTTTTTCCTCAGAGGCGATGCGCATGCAGACAGCGAAAACGCTTTTAAAATATAATTTTAAACCGTTTATGCATAGAACGCAGACCTTATATTAAGCATGCTTTGCTTCTGTTTTTTCGTCTACGTTCTTCCATGTCGTTTCGTGACTGCCTTATGGGGTTTTTAGGCCTAGCAAAGGTGATAAAGCAGCTTTTAGCCTGCATTCATTTGTCGAACGGTTTCTGGAATTGAACTCTGCTTGAATTGAATTAAATTGCGTTTTTTCCTAATTCCACCCCACACTTCCCTTCCCTTTCACACACACAAATTTCAAGCCAGATTTTATTACTTTTCTTTCTTCTCTTTTCTTTTGTCTGTTTCCAGACTTCTGTCGCTGCATATTTCGTTGCTGCTGTTCTATACCCTTCAGGAAACATAGAATCGTGACGTCAAGAAACCGAATTATAGAAGTGATCAGCTAGGAGCTCAACTTCTACTACAAGGTTTTGCTGCAATGCCATGTGTCTAAACTGAGTATATCGGTTGATTCCAGACGTGTCTTCAGGACTGTGAAATAATGCTCCAAACAACACATTGCGGCTGCGTGGATCCTGCGCTTGCATTTGCTGGTGCCGTTGGAGCCCGGGCATGTACACCAGGCGACGTTGGTAAGGAGCGTGTTTTAAGGTATTAAGGCAGCCTACGACAGCGTAAACAGGGAGTTGTTATGGAATATTCTCAAGCACGAAGGCATAGAAGGCGATTTCGTGCAGCTGCTGAGGGAGATGTATAGAGACTACCGAGTAAATATTGTATGGGAGGGCTGAAATTGTAATGAAGTGGTGAAACTTCACCAAGGATTGAAGCAAGGATGCCCTCTGTCTCCGTTGTTGTTCCCGCTTTATGTTAAGGGCGTAGAAAGACAGCTGGAAAACAGTCAGTTAGGATTTGATTTATCCTACATGTGCACAACAGAATGTCCGCGCACTGATGTATGCGGACGATATAACGATGCAATGTATTTACAGACGCTGACTAATGTGTGTCGCAACGCGGCGACAAATCTATGGCTTAAATTTAGCACAGAGAAATAGGAAATTATAATCTTTGATGAAGAGACGAGTGACTAAGTAGTGTCGATTCAACAGCAAGTCATACCCACAGTGAAGCAATATAGAAACTTCGGCGTATGCACTTACTCAAGCACCCACCAAGATAATCTGAAAATGAAATGGAAGCGGAATACAGCAATAATGAAACTTGGGGCACTTTGGGGTCACAATAAATATGAGGCGGTGTGTGGAATCTGGAAAGGAGTCATGGTGCCAGTGCTGACGTTCGCATATGTCATTCTGTGCCCAAAATCGAATATAGTGTCGGGGTTCGAAGTTAACCAAAGATAGGTTGCCGGTTAGCTTTGAGAGCCCACGGTGAAACCACAAGTGAGGTCGTGCAAGGGGACATGGGTTGTGCCTCGTTTGAAGTCAGAGAAGCGTAGAGCAAAATTAGTTTTAAAGAAAGACTCAGGGACATGGATAAAAAAATGGCGGCTAAAGTGCGTAAGCATCTGTACCTAAAAAGCGCGGACACAGAAGGAAGGAAGAGGTCGGTAAAGGTGGTAACGAAAAACAGGGTAATTGAAAGTGTAGATAGACAACCAGGAGTAATCAGAAAGAAAGTTAGAGAAACAGATACAGCGAATTGGATGCAAAGAATGGAAACGAAAAAGATCATGGAGATTTACAAGAATGAGAAAAACGAAATTCAAGGGAAAACCTGTACGAACACGAAAGGAAGTGCCTTGCTCTTTGAGGCTCTAGCTGGTTACCTAAGGACAAAAACATACCGAAGCAAATAATCGCAATTAGATGGGCATGTGTATGCTGCAGCGGAAATCCGGAGCCCACTCAGCACACTCTAATGGAATACGAAGGGATTCACCTTGCGAGAACAGTACGTAAGGTACAACTTCAAGAAGCGCTTGGATGTAAAATAGACGGAAGTATCAAGCGGTCAGTAGTCGAGATAAGCAAGAGACGTTTAGAGTATTGGGGGAGGAAAAGCAAGGAGGAGACTGACACGACCGGATCCACTGCAGGCTTAGACAGAGGTAAATTGTAGATAGAGAAGGTCAAAGAGGTGTATACAATGATGCTAGAAGGAAAATAATTTATAACATACCTGAGTAACTCAAGCAGGCTCGGTGACGATTTGTCCCCGCCCCGTTTCAGAGGGGATGCCAATAAATCATCATCTTCATCATAATTTAGAAGCACAAAATCAGGTTACAATAATAGATGTCTCTTTGAAATTTGTTTTGTTTTTAGATAGTTTAGATGAAAGAGATTGATTACTTGAAAATAAAAGCATGCCCAAATTTTCATCTTTTAAATTTCGCGCTGAATTCCCATCGCCGATACGTCAGTGTGACGTCACGGATTTCAATGTGCTTTTTTTGTGTTTTGAGCACTTGGCGGGAGGGAGGGGGGCGCAGTAACAGTTCTCGAAACTTGCTAAGTAAGTTCATCCTTTGGCTTGTTTACAATACGGTGTAGTCCATCTTTATCGATTAAAAATTAAGCGCCAGCAGAAGCTATCAAAATTTAACACGTCACGGTAACGGGAACCACCCGCGTCACCTGCCGTATATTCGGTATTGCGTCTTTTCTGATTTTTCAAGCCTCCTCTTAGGGTAAGAGTGATTTTCTTGGTATTCTAAAACAGTACTTCACTACTACAGGTGAACTAACTTTTCTCTTTAAGATCGCTTTAAGTGATGGCCTCGCGGGAAAACGCCTTTTTCACTTAAACTAGCCGGCATCCTGTGCCTATGAAGTATGTGAAGACATCACCTAATGAGTTTCTTACCGTTGCGTAGTTAGAGTCACTGGATCGATTAGTACTGCTGTATCAACGCAACTGCTCAATAAAAAGAATATTCAGAATTCCCCCGTGAAGGATTGAAAATGAGCATGTACTGTCACATGTTGATGGCGCGCTATTGGCAACATGTTTTCTAAGTTTCGCTTCACTGAGGGCCGTAATAAAAAAAAAAGAAAAATCCAACCTGACGCATTCTTACCGCGCTTATTTAAGCTTAAAAAAAGGCAGAAACGAAAAAAAAATGAGGGAGGCGTGAAGGAATAATGCATGTATCAGTTTCATTCTTCTCTGCTTCAGAGGTTTGTGTGGCAACTCTCAGTAGAAACAACACTTTCAAACCGTGCCACAAGAAGTGCCGGGCACCGTGTATGTGAGTATTGTTGCTTTCTACATTTTTAAAGCGAAGCTTTCTGCGGCAACATACCCGCACTTTGCTTACCGTGGCTGCTAGGTGCTGCTGCTGCTGTCATACTGAATAGCTCACAAACAGGCTATCATTCGTATAAAGAATCCGCTTATACGAGATATGTTGATGTCCGCGCAGCACGTTAAAAATCATTATGTCACCAACTTTCGGGTGCATCTATGTGATCAAATTCAACATACTGCCCATTAGACACGATACACTTGTTGCACCTCACCTTTCATTGCTGGAATCACCCTTGGAGATCCTCTCTCGCGAAGCGCTTCAGCAGCGATGTCGTTTTCTTTTGAAGTGTCATCACAGACCCGAAATACCACCCCTGGTGCAGCACCTTGCAATTGGGGAATATAAAAGAGTCGCGGGTGACTGAATCCGGTGAGTGGGGAGATGTTCCAGCTGAGTGGTGGAATTGCGTGCCAAGAGCTCACTTATTATCCCTGCAGAGCAGTTGGCGAGGACACTATTCGCTGCAGAACATTAGCGCCATCCTTTCGACAAATTTGGTTGCACGCGGCGCACACGATCTTTCGAATGCTTCAGGAACTCCACTTGGAAAGCTGCATTGGCAGTTTGACCTCCAGGCACAGGTTCATGGTGTCACGGCAGCAAAGAAGCACGATCAACATACCTCCAGGCACAGATTCATGGTGTCACGGCAGCAAAGAAGCACGATCAACATGTCTTTGAGTTTTGCTTTGTTCTTTCGCGCTTTTCTTTTTATCCTGCTCTCATCTTTCGTTTTCATCTCTTTGCTCTGTGATGGCAGCTCGCTTGCATACTTGTAAATCCAAGTTTCGTGTCCGGTGACGAGCCTTCGCAATATATGACTGTTGTCGTCTGAAGTTTTTCAATCAATGCGCAACATCCTTTTCCTCGCAACCTTTTCTCAGGAGTCAGCAGCTCCGGAATCACCATGGCACAAACCTATTTTTATTTCAAAAATTTCATTCAAAGTTACGTGAACTTAACCTTTTCCAAACCAAATGCTTCTGATATCGTTATAACGGTCATTTGGCGGTCACTGGGCACGAGAGGACGCACACGATATACGAGAAATATCCCCAGCGCAACATATGCACCCTGTCAAGGGCACCATTCCTTTATCAAAGTGAATCTTTCCCTGCCCTATTTTTCAGGGTTTGGCGCGTCTGCTTGGTCGGCTCTTCGCCGAGTAAAGTGCGCCGGTCTCGGGTGATAGCGCGATGTAATCTGAGCTGATACTGGAGATGGCGTGATGAAAAGAGGGGGGATCCCAGTGCAACAACGGTTGCGTGGATCACATTGGTCGCATGATGCGGGCTTTCGCGTCTTGCTTGATGTGTCGGGCGTGCGTGCAATCGCTATGCTGCAAAATACGTTGCATAAGATGAGCAGGTTTACAGCCTTTAATCACGCTTTTTAGTAAAGCTTCTTTTCACACAGATTTCAAAATGCGCATTGTATCTGCATGGTTTTCTTTCTGATCATGTTTTTGTTCTCTGAGACGTGCGTTTCTTTTTTCTTTTTGCTTTCTTCAACAGGGACACTTCATACGACGTTCGACTCACGGGCATGGGAGTGGCTTCGGTACGTTATAGCAGCGTGCATCAAAGTACGAAAGCCAGCATGCTCAAGCAAATTAGTAATATGAGGTCTGAACATGTTAGCGGAATTCAAATTACGTGAAATTGGCGCAAATCGACGAAATGTGGCAAAAGAGGCAACAAGTACAAGCACAGCGCCACCTTCCGCATAAATATATCTTGATATTAGATCAATATTGTTAGTACGTGATATCCACTAACAGAAGACGTAATACAGGAAAGTAAGTTTATCATTCTGCAGAACCTTATGACTTTATTGGCGACTAAACAGGTAGTTAACTCACAGTAATGATGAAACGCTAAATTATTATAACTCTCGAATTGCAGTGTTAACGGAAATAAGCGTCTAATATATGCTCGTGTGCTTGGTTTGGTTCCAAAACTACCGTCCACTAAAACAAGTACTTGGCACTGTTTACTCCATTACTTTTTGTTGCGCGTTATAGCTTCAGTATGTCTTAGCCTTAAGCACTAAAGAAGAAAAAACAAGCGAAGTAAGACATATAAGTCGCGTATAAGCTCGTTCGCACTTTTCTAATATTGTTCTGTTTTTTCTCTTCTCTCAATTTCTAGTCCAAGTTCTTAACGAGCGACGAGTAAGGAAAACAAAATTTCGTATACATAAAAAAAAAATCAGGCACACTTGTCGACCGTGGGGCGACTGCTTTGTTCTTTTCATTGCAAGGATCAAGCATTTCGGTCTGACCGTAAAGTTCTCCTCGGACACACAGAAGATCTTCGTCTACGAGCCTAATCTCACGGTGAGTGACTTTGGCCGTTTACGGTGAGTAGCCAGCTAGAGCAATCTGCCTCACGCCCTGATCTCTTTTCCCTTTCTTGTTATTAAACTTTCTCGCTTTCTACTTCCCGCTTTCCGACGACGTGCTTCTCGCACCCTAAGTGGGCTCCAGGGAAGCGAGACGTGATCCCGCAACAAGTCCGATTCGCGGAGCCTGTCCGAAACAAAGAACTGAGAAAGTCAGTAGATCTCGATGAACAGTGCCGGCCTGCTTTACGACGTCACGTCGAAGCGCCGTAGAAGTGGACGAAACACGCGGCTTGTGTGCCGGCAGCAACCTTGGAAAATGCGCCCAATCACCCGTACTGTTCTTTAGTGCATTCATTAAGGGACATCGTCGCAGCTCTTGTTTAGTCTGCCGGCACTCAGCAGTAAATGACACAGGGAGCGCACTACTGCAGTGTTGATCTAAGACTCGAGTCCACGTTTCCTTTTCTTTTTTCAAAGCGTGTAGCATCAGCGACAATAGGCAACAAACGTGCTCTGCATCCAAGATGATGTGAGAGAGGCGAGAATGATTACTGCAGGCCTTACAAGTACCAGATCATTATATTCAGTTATTTACATACAATGTGCTCATTAACTCGTGTGTTTGTAAAACAGAGGTTCTAAGGAATATGGAGGTTTAAAGTGATCTTTAATGTTCGAACAAGGGATGTCGTTGGAGCCAACGTTTCGACAAAGCCATTTGTAAACGGTTGCATGTTGTCAGGTTAGTTTCTTTTTTTCATGGATATTTTTGCGCATCAGCTTGTACGTGTGTGATCGGGTTCCTTCGTGTGTGTCTTGTTATAACTATGCAGTGCCATTCCGCACCCAGGTTGGCTTCGTCAGGTAAAAGAAAAGTCCTCTTGTCGAAACGCTGGCCAGAGTGACATTTCTCGTTAGACCATTGCTGATCACTTCCCGTGACAGCATATTCGTGACAGCATATTGGACAGTGTATTGGATGTTGGATTCCGAATGTCAGGACATCATCAAAAGCGACGCCAATATTCGAAGGTTGCGGTATCGTTCCCCACCTGCGACAAGTTGTTCTTTCACCCACTTTCACTTCCTGTAGTTTATCGTTTCTTTATTTCACTTATTAAGCACAAGTAATTTGCCCTATGTTGTCCTTGGTGTCAGTGTTTGTTGGCTTCTTATGATATGACTAATAAAAATCAGGCCCCTTGGTTAACCCCCTTTCTTCTCGTTTAAGTGGAACATGGTAGCAGACGTCGTTCACAGGGCCTCCGAGGATGTCGTTCACTAGGTTTGCGTCGTTAGCGTGGCGTCAAAAAAGATGGCTCCGATGACGTTTAGATAAAAAAATGATGTACCTACATTAAATTCCATGGGTATAGGTGTCGTGTATGGGCCATCCAGTGGGGATTCTTATCACTCCAGTGGTGCGCGTTGTGAAGATTAAATTGTGCATTTCTGGAGAAATGTGCTTCATCCGCCCACAGAACGTGGGTCA
Organism: Dermacentor albipictus; assembly: GCF_038994185.2. NCBI lineage: Eukaryota > Metazoa > Arthropoda > Arachnida > Ixodida > Ixodidae > Dermacentor > Dermacentor albipictus. The sequence continues at coordinate 164,124,248 of NC_091824.1, read as the reverse complement.
GAAAGTCCGGCTCTTGTTCAGATTTCGTGAAAACCTTATTGGCAAAGTCAAGTCAGTTTTGAAAATCTCGGTCTTAAAGCTCTTGATGTATACCTACGTGGTACGGGTGCATCTGACTTTTTTTTTTAATTTCTCCAGGCCGATGAATTCGAGGTCCCAGCCTCCGCATTTGTGTCGCGCATACAGCCGTGAGAGTTGGAAGCGAAGAATGCCAGAACATCCTTTCCAGCTTCTTGTCCAGTCCCAGTCCTGCGTCGCTTTCCTATGAAGCTACCCGTATCGCAAAGAACTTCGTAGTTTGGAAGTATCGTTGAAGAACTGGGGCGCCCTCAACGATGCCATATCTGGTATATATATTGGCTGCGTTCCTCTTGTCGCCGCCCCCAGAGCCAGAATCACTTTTGCCTTCTGATCACTCGAGAATGGCATTAGTGTGCCCGTGAAGTGCAGGTAACTGGCGTGGTCCCGTTGAGATGTCCTATTAAAATCTACGAATCGACAGGCCAAGCAAAATCATTTACAAAGTCGACAACACCATGCGCTGGTCCTATAGCTCCGCCAAAACGCATTAAATGGACTTGCGCCAGCGCAAAATATGAGTTTTTATTACCAAAGGTGCATAAAAAGAAATAAATTCCAGGCGCTTCTATCTACAAAACGAGAATATTACGCGAAGTAATAGTCGTAAGTGCGTCGTCACGGTTTCCCTGCTTTTAAATCGCACCTCCCCCACCCCCCCCCCCCTCGATTGCGTGACGCTTATTAGTGCGTCAGCAGCGGGTTCTCATGCCCCGAACATCAAAAAGCGTGAGGCCCTGTACCGAGCTACCGCTGTTAATAAAGGAACGCAGCCGTGCATTCTTCGAAGTTCGCTTGGGAGCGCTTGAGTTGCCCGACGCGCGAGCGCGCATCTAGTTCATATTTCGCGCATTTTGCGGGCTTTTGTTTATCTCGGGGAAAAAAAAATAACAACAACGAGGCAAACTTCAGCACGAAATAAATGCTTTACTCCGATGTTATTTCAGGTGGCCTGCAACTCATAATTGACATGTTAGCGATTTAAGCAATAATTAAAATGTTAGCCAAATAAACAAAAATAATTGATATTTAGTGATGAAACAGAACTGGTTGTAAGTACACACGACTACCGCTAATATGCAGCTTATAATATTTCTCTAGAGATCTTGTGCTTTTTTAAAGATCTTGGTCCAATAGCTGGGACACCTGGGTTAGCCCGCCCAGGAATCCGCTATCTGACTTTGGAAACTTCGTACGGAAGCCAGAAGACTCACCAAAGGCTATAAACTCGTAATAATGGAGGATTTTAATGCTTCCCACATAGCATGGGATTACCAGCACACGACAAAGAAAGAAGCGCGAGTGCACGATACAACACAATGAAATTACCTAACTCTCTAGAATGATACTATATACTAACGACTTGAATAGGCAACAGATTATACAGAGACACAAATCCCGACCTCACTCTTACAAGAGGGATCTCTAAGGCTGAGTACACACGACTGGAAGAAAATTTTGGTATCGACCAGCACATCCTCCAGTTTGAAATCTTGCATCATAAGAAGCCGAGCAGAACCGGAAAGGCAAGGCTGACAAATTGGATGGCCTTCCGAGAACATGATATACGAGAAAGCATCGGAAATATTGAAGAGTACCTTACTGAAGTGGCTAAAATGGCAGGGAAGCACACTAAAGACATCTAACTCACAATGGACACGTCGGCAGTAGACTCTCACCTCCTACATCCTTGGGATGCCAGAAGAGGACTACCGGTAGCACGCAGGAGTATAGGATACCAAAACTAGCTGGAATCCCGGTTTCATACGGGTCAGTTTTTTTCTTGCATTCACACCACATGTTGCATTCACATCATTGTAATCCGCTCTTCGTTTATTTTACCAGATTGTGGAAGCTTTCGGATACATGGGCGGATACCTAGGAATGTGGCTCGGATTCTCGCTGCTCTCAATCCTTAAGGGCTTAGAGCAAAGGATCCTGGATTTCTTCTTCGGAAGCGACAGAGTAACGTCTATAAGGATTTCAAGGTATGAGCGTGCACACGCACAGTCAAATGTAGTGCACAAGTAGTTGCTTGGTTTTTTTTCTTAAATAGTTACGAATACATCGCAAAAGTGACAAAGGCACAGAAACAGAGATAAACATTCACAGGGGCACCTGAAAACTCTGGGGATTTTCGTGTGCTGCCGGAACAGTGCTTGTTTCCAATTTCGCTGTACTTTATTTCACGGGCAAGGTAGTTCCACTCGCATGAAACGCAGAACTATTTTTACGTCGAAATGTTGTCTAATTCGCCATCTTGTCAGCTCTTATTCGGCCAGAGGGCTGGCATGGCTGCTCTGATTGGCTGAATATGCCACCATTACAGAATTTGCCAATATGGCGGTGTTTTACGATGTCCAGAGCAGCACCCCAGGACAAAGAGTGCTTATTAGCGTCACCTCGAGGCGACGCATTAAACTAAAACGAATGCTTACGTCACATGGTCCTTCCTGGTGGAAACGATAAAACAGAATGGTTCTGATATTAAGGCTTCATTGCGTCCGAAGTGTTTACGCCCGCGAAACTTTTTAATACAGTGAACTCTCGCTAAGACAAACTCAGTTAAGCCGAATTTTTGCATATAACGAACGACATGGGAACGTTTGTTTGGTGTTCCATAGACTCAATGCAAAAAAAAAAAATCCACTTAGGACGAACCGCCTCGGACGCTTAAGATGAACATTCGGAGTGATCGCCACCGCTACCGATTCTGAAGGCCAGGGTGCCTGCGGCGCACATCGCCGGTGGACAGAGGCAGAAGCAAGAGGAGGAAACGAAAGGAGCCAGTGACGTTTGACTTCACAAACGCGGATGACGCGCAAGTGTGTGAGTGGCATAACGCGTACGAAGCTATCGGCCTTCGGTGCTCCTAGACTGCCCGCATCGCAGATCGCATTCAAGACGGCTCGCGCCGCGGCGCCATACGCAGCAGCCGCCGGAATAGAACGCCCCCTTGTAAACATTCGCTTACGAACTAAATTAACAAGCATGATGTCAGCGCGCTTAGGCAAACATGAAAACATCACGCTCAATGACCGCATACGCTTGCTGTCAAAACGCTGGCGTTAGGAATCGCGGCAGGAGGAGCGAGCGAAGTGACCTTCGTACTGTCTATCACTTCATCGCAAACTGAGCGGCGAGAACACAGCTCACGCAAAGCTACGAGCCATCAGCCCACCGAGACTGTGCTCCCAACGCAGATCGCGTTAGAGATATAAAACCCGCGTGCAAACCGCGCTCGGCCGAAGTACAACACCCCCCTCCCTCCCCTCCCCGGCGCCATGCGCTATATGGAAACGGCCCGCTTCCCCTCCCCCATTCCTCCTTCGCGCGCGCGAGATTGAGCCGCCATCGTCGGCTCACCGCTACACACTTTCACTCGCGCACACAGCGTGCGGTGCGCGAGGACGATGTTATCACGAGACGAGCCCGGTACACCTGTATCGCGAAAGAAACTGCCAGAGGAGGTCAACCCAGCGCACCTCCGCCTACTTTCCTCCTTCGCGACGCTTCGCCTTGTTTCTCCTTTCCCACTTCGCTCAATGACACCTAGACTCCTCTAGGTTGTGTTGCTTCGCTGCTCACTCAGCGTGCTCCATCGTACTTTCTCTAGCCCGAATTATAGCACCGATGAATTGTGAGGTGGCAGGCGCCTGATTTAACTTCTTGCTAGTGAACTCTTTCCAGCAGCACGAAGGCACAGAAGGATTTTTAAAGGGACACTAAAGGTTACCAGAAACTCAAGTTAAAGTGTTAGAACAATGTTCTAGAACGTCTATGGCGTCAATATAATCGCGAACAGAGCTTTAGTAGCCGAGAAATTGAGGTAAATGCATGACACGATTTGAGACCCCCCAGCGACATTCCGGTACTAGCCCGATGACGAAAGCACTCCTCATAATTTGTGTTACTAATACTCAACTACTCGTATAAAGAGTATAATTTTATTCGATTATAAGACGGAAAAATATGCTACTTGTCTACGTCTATACGATTCTAAGAAAAAATAACATTTTGACGTCACCCTTCAGTAATATGGGTGGTCGAAAGGTTTCGTTTTCGCTCGACTCTGCGCCGCGCACGCTTCGGAGTTTCAGTAGTTTCGTTATCGCGTCGTGCTGTGAGGGTTCTGCTGGCTCGCGAAACTTTCATTTGGAACAAGCAGCGAGAATGCCACGTCCATGTGATGTCATGGGAAGCCCTCGTTGCTTTCCCGCTCCGGAGAGCCAGTGTCGAGGCCGCCGTCGTAGTACGCAACGACGCCGGCAGCGCGAGCCCTCAGCAGCAGGTCGCGCTCGTCAGTGCTCAAATCGCTGAAGTTGAGCCCACAATCGCGAGCCAATCTGTCGTTGTCAGGGTCCATTGCGACGAGCGTCGAAGTTTGCGTCATAGAATGAAGTACCAGCTTATGGTCGCGCGTTTCTCCTTCCGCTAGCCATCATACTCCCGCTTTCGCTCTGCTGTCGGCTCTGTCTTGGCTCTGTTTCTGGCCGCGCGTTTGCGTTTTGCGCAGAAAAGCCGTAGCGCTGTCTGCGGACGCCGTTCTACTCACCGATGGCGCAACGTCACTATGAGACCATGATGTCAGTACTCCTCGATCGGAGGGCGGGCGATTTGAACTGCGCTAGAGGTACGCGGGCGCTTCAGAACGCATTTTCTCTTAATATAAGTCTCTCCTTGGCACGAAACAAGCATTTCGAGGTTTCTGGGATGGTATTTCAACAGTCTACGTTGACTTAATAGTAACCTTTAGTGTCCCTTTAAGGCCGTTAGCAGATATGACATCGTTTGTGGCTGCTCGCCGATTTGCACAGAAGTGCCAAACATCCATTACGGAATGAAGCCAGGCAACAGTACCACTTGAAAACAGTTTTCTATTCATCATCGTCATCATCATCATCATACTTTATGTCCACTGCAGGACGAAGGCCTCTCCTACGATCTTCAATTACCCGGTCCTGCGCCAACCGATTCGAAGTTGCGCCTGCGAATTTCTTAATTACATCACCCCACACTCTAAAACAAAATTACACCCTTTGTATCGTATCTTGCCACACAACAATAAACGCCATCAGCCTTGTCGGCACTTCCTTTCTTAAACGCTGCGAGCCCGGTACTTCCCAGTAACGAACGGCATGCGCGTTATCAGCATGACAGCATTCCCGACAGGAAAGTAGTGGGCGCGCCGTTTCCAAGAAAGGAAACGCAAGCAAGGCAGATGACGATTATCGTTGTGCGGCAGGTATACACCCCAAAGGGTGCACCTTTGTCGACACTCTTAGGCAAAAGTACACTTCTTTTTAGTGATAATGGTAAGTCTGATAACGTCTGCCGTTTGCGCTCCAACCCATTTTTATTGTTCTGTAGATTTCCTTCTCATGATCAGGGTCCCCTTTGAGTAATTGAACAAGGTAAACGTATTCTTTCGCAGACTCCAGGGGCTGACTGGCGATCCAGAACTCTTGTTCCCTTGCCAGGCTATTGATCATTATCTTTGTTTTCCGCATATTATTCTTCAACCCACTCTTACACTCTCTCTGTTAAGGCCCTCAATAATTTGTTGTGACTCGTCCCCAGTGTTGCTGAATAGGTCATCTGCAAACCGAAGGTTGCCGAGATATTCGCCGTTGATCCTCACTCCTCAGCCGCGCTAATTTAATAGCTTGAATACTTCCAAGCATGCAGTGAATAGCATTGGAGATATTGTGTCTCCTTGTCTGACCTCTTTCTTAATGGGTATCTTCCTACTTTTCTTGTGGAGAATTAGGGTAGCTGTAGAATCTTTGTAGATATTTTTCCAAGATATTTACATAAGCCTCCTGTACTCCCTGCTTACATAATGCCTCTATGACTGCTGGTATCTCTACTGAATCAAATGCCTTTTCGTAATCCATGCAAGCCATACAGAAAGGCTGATTGTGCTCTGCAGATTTCTCGATTACCTGATTGATTACATGGATGTGATCCATCGTATGGTATTCCTTCTTGAAGCCAGCCTGTTCCCTTGGTTGACTGAAGTCAAGTGGTGCCCTTATTCTATCGGAAATTACCTTGGTGAATATTTTTATACAATACCGGAAGTAAGCTAACGGGCTTAGAATTTTTCAATTTTTTAACGTCTCCATTTTTGAGGATTAGTATAATGTTGGCATTCTTGTTCTGTGGCACCCTTGAAGCAGTGAGACATTTCGTGTAAAGGGCCTCAAGCTTTTCAAGCATGATGTCTCCTTCATCTTTGAATAAATCGACTGATATTCCATCTTCTCCTGCCGCTTTTCCTCGTTTCATATCATCTAAAGCCCTTCTAACTTCATCGCATGTTATAGAAGGAGCCTCTGTAACCTGTTCATTACTACTTACAATGGAGGCATCCTGGTTGCTCTGGCTATAGCACAGGTCAGTATAGAATTATTTCGCTGCTTTTACTTTATCTTCGAAATGGCTGATAATATTACCGTTCTTATCTTTCAGTGCTTACATCTTGGCTTGTCCCATGCCAACTTTTTCTTCTCAATGATATCATGCTGCGTCCATTTTTTACTGCTTCCTCAGTCTTTCTTACGTTGTAATTTCGATTATCCTTTATTTTCTCCTTGTTCAGTTTTGACAATTCCGTGAATTCTATATGATCTTTTGAGTTGGGCAGTTTCATGCTTTGTGATTTCTTTAGTAGGTCCTTACTTGCTTGGGAGAGCTGGCGTACTGGTTGCCTTGGTGCGTTACCTTCCACTTCACTTATTGCTTCTTAAGCCAGCTTAGTTACGGTTTCATTCATTACCTCTATGTCTTTTTTATCCCGCTGTTTAAGGCATATGTGTAAGTACCAGCCTGAATTGGTCTGCTTTTACCCTTACTGCCTCTAATGTGACCTTTTTGTTTTTGACCAATTTTACTCTTTCTCTCTTCAAATTGAGCTGAATCCTTGCCCTCACTATCCTATGATCACTGCACTTTACCGTACTTAACACTTCTACATCCTGCACTATGCTGGGACCGGCAGAAAGTATGAAATCAATTTCATTCCTTGTTTCGCCATTAGGGCTTTTCCAGGTACACTTCTTGTTGCTACGCTTTCTGAAGAAGGTGTTCATTATTCGCAGCTTATTCCTTTCCACGAATGCTATCACCACCTTTCCGCTAGTGTTTCTAGAATCGATGCCGTAGTTGCCAATTGCTTGTTCACCAGCCTGCTTTTCCCCCGCTTTTGCATTGAAGTCGCCTGTTACTGCAGTATACTGAGTTTGCACTTTTCTCATGGCTAATTATACATCTTCATAAAAACTGATATACTTCGTCATCATCGGGACTGGAGGTTGGAACGTAGGCTTGCACCACCTCTAATCTATACCTCTTACTAACTTTTATTACGACTACTACTACCCTCTCAGTAATGCTGTACAATTCGTCAATGTTGCCCGCTATGTCCTTATCTATTACGAATCGTACCCCGTATAACTTCTTATCTAAGAGTCCTCTATAGCAGAATACCTGGCTGTTAGTCAGCACTGTATAAGCCTCACCAGTTGTTCTAACCTCACTAAGGCCAATGATAGCACAAGTTTTCTGTTAAGTTCAGGTAAATAAATAGTTTTTATGTCATTTTTTGCCAGTTTTAAGTCTACATCATTTACGGTTTTGAAGTGAGATATTTGGATACACCTGGTCATGTTGCCAATTATTCTTCTGGTAAGACGAACTTCTGATAAGACGAACAAATTTTCATGGTCCCTTCGAGCCCGTCTTAAAGGGACTCTACTGCATATCATCTTTATATTGATGTTATAGAGGAAGGAGATGTTCACCCACCAATACGGCGCCGGCTCCTCCTTGTCTCATGAACAGGCTGTACAGTTACGCATATAGTTTTGTACACTTATTGTTTGCGTAGAAGAACGAGTTGAATAATTTTTAATGCATACGCAACGACATTACAACATAACAGTCAGTTTGGTAATAAATAATGCAGCCGTACCAAGTAATCCGCTTCACCACGATTATTTGGTGCAAATCATTGCTGTGTAACACAGCAACTGCCATCGTTGCTTTGTTAAGATTGGTGCTCTCTAAAAGCCACGTATTCAGCTTGATCATAAGAAAGTGTAAATAGCTAATTCTATTTTTGTGTGCTGATGCGAATACGGCTTGTGCGTGTTGGTGTGAGATGATTCTCGAATTATTCAAAAACAGCGTGTTCGACCGAAAAGAGCGCTGCTTTTTAAGAAAATGCCGCGAGAACGACCAATTATTTTGTACGATTTGGGTAAAGGGCACTTTCAGTTTATCTCAATTCTCAAACTTAGCAGCACGACAAATAAAGCGTCTTTCTCTTGTGCAGGAACGCCGCGAAAAAGGATCCCGTCCACACATCACGCCTGCTTAACCGCCGTTTTCAAGCGCTCAAGATGGGCTTGTACTAGATCGACATCCTTTGCAGACGCAAATTGATTTTGTAACAATACTATGCACAGGGCCCGAGCCCATATGTTTAATCGTCTTACACAAGCCTTCTTTCTCATTTTAGATACATCTTAACCTCCTTTATGATGCTTGGATTATAGAATGAGATATGTTTGCACTAGAGTAAGATATGTTTGTACTAGAGTGGGATATGCTTGCACTAGAGTGAGATATGTTTGCACCACTTTTTATATGCAAGGGAAAACCGACATCTTGATAACCGTAGCCCAAAGCTAAAAGGAGACCCACGCGGAAAGGAAACGCATACGTGTTTCAACGAAAAAAAAAGAAGCTTCGCTGTTGAAGAAACATTCGTCCTGCATGTTCCGAAGATCGAACCGGAGACGAACATCTTTCCGGAGTCGACGGGGGCGAAATGCAAAAATGCCCGTGTACTTAGATTTAGGTGCACGTTAAAGAACCCCAGGTGGTCCAAATGTCCATAGTCCCCCACTACGGCGAGTCAATAATGAGGTCGTGTTGTGGTGCATAAAATCTCATAATTTATTTTTTTAAATCTTTCCGGAGCCTGCGCCTTGCCATCTGAGATAACCAGGAGGCTAGTAGACGGCACTGTGATGCGGAATTTATCGACAACTCGAAACAGAGGGACATAGGCTATGGCAAACCAGTTCTATGGAAGCTCCTAGAGTGGAGGAAGATTCATGAAACGGAAAATTGAGATTCACTTGACTGTAGGACGAAGCTATAGATGAAACCTATATGGGGTACTCACACGGGGGGAAAACCCACATATTTGCACTAAAGAGTGAGAAATACTCTTTTAATAACTAGCTTTGGCGTATGCGTAGGCTTTGATTTTCTCAATATTTCCTAATCTGCGTATGCGTTAGATGGGCTGCATTATTCTTGCATCCTTCTGGACAATAAACATTTGGTAGTGAGCGCATGTACTTGCTGTCTGTCCTGTGTGCTTGTTGTTTCCCCGCTTTAGAATTTATTGTTTAATCAACTACGCCGAACAGCAGGTTATAGTGAAGCATTCAGTCGTCGACACGGAGCAACTGATGTCTCACATATAATTATCGGTTTGCTTGTTCTTCTCGAGAAGAAGTTAGGAAGGCTTTAAAACTTACAAAAAGAAATAGCACTTTTACTACCCAGCCGTAATTTCCACCTCAGCGGTGGTGAAATGACTGAGCATCCACCGCGTACGCTGGAGGTGCTGGGCTCAAATTCCGGTACTGCCGGAAACCCACTCGTTTTTCTAATGGGTAGAGTTGTACCCCACCCTGCGGCTGAGTGGTTTGTAAGGGTTTTAATCTCGGAAAGGCTACCTATAATAATAATAATAATAATAATAATAATAATAATAATAATAATAATAATAATAATAATAATAATAATAATAATAATAATAATAATAATAATAATAATAATAATAATAATAATAATAATAATAATAATAATAATAATAATAATAATAAACGGCATATCTAGCCGGTACTCAAAATTATACGCGCTACTCTTCCCCTTTAGCAGGGAAGAAGTTTGGGCGTGTTGGTGGGATACATTGAGACTGACTGCGTGCATTATCTGATCGGAATAGCCCAAAATCACTTTTTTGCGGGTACAGCCAAGGTATCGCTAATCTTCTTTGTGAGTGCCCTCGGTTTAACCAAAAAGGAGCAGCACTCTCATTCTCTTCCATATTGGACCAGCTGGACAGTAGCCCACTCGTAACACCAATATACCTGAGCGGCATGGCCTACACGGATATCGGTAAGAGCGGCTCTAAAGGCGTTGCTACTTTGTTTAAAGAGGACCGGTGTGTACGACAAATTTTGACTGTGCGGCGCTGTGCACGGTGTGACGTTGTATGTCTGTGTATGTGACACACATACTATCTCTGTGGCGTCTTAACAAGATAGAGGATCACAGGAAAATAATTTGGAAGGTATTCGTGTTTTTATGACTTAGTTACACTTAGTCGGAAGTGTGCATTGACGTTCGCGACACTTTTGACAATATAGCGCTCATAGTCTTAGTGTTGTGGTCTTTCATGTTCATTGTATGATGTTATTTTACGGTGTATGGCATATTGTGGGGGTTTGTGTGCTTTTGTGCTTTTTCAAAATAGTTGTTTTTCACATGTGCTGTATTGGCCTTGTGTTCAAGCTTGTGAACTTGAATTGTGAACTTGTAGCTTATGCGTCACAACTTATGAAATACTCGCGAGAACGGGTGCTTGAGGGCTCTTTGTATCGCCATGGGTTCTCAAGGTGTTTGTCTGTTTATTGCATGTCGGAGCATAGGAATAACCGGCGCCTCTACGAGTCCACCATCTTCTTACACACATCTAATAAAAACAAATGGGTTTTTATATCTCTCTATCGCATGAAGAAGACAGTGGGTAAGAATAGACAGGGAATTCTCAAACTGCGTTCAACGAGATTATATATATAGGCCTTCATCCACCACTATTGTGGTTAACAGAAAAATTCCCACATGCTATCATCACAAACGTGCATAAAAACAGACTTTTATTTTCAAGTTCGGGATCTCGCAGAGCCACCACCTCTCACAGTGACGATAGCCACAGTTGGCTCAGCTGAATGCATGCAGATAACGCGACATGTCGCCGCGTCGCTCCAACCACGTGCATCGGTTTGTTTTCGACCACCTAGGTGGAGCTCGTGGATCTCCTGCTATAAAATTTGAATGACTTCTCCACGTGAGGCGAGAGGGCCTCAAGCGAAAAAAAAAGAAAAAAGAAAAGCTCGAGCTTTTTGAAAGAACGTACTTTTAGACGGCTTTAGACGACTTATTGAGTCATCGTAAGAATCACCAGGTGGGGTGATGTTCTACCATCTTCTGACCGAGAACGCATCCTTGCATGACTCCTACGTGCATAATGCGAGCACTACAACAATGGCAGTGTACGTTATTATTTCCTTTGTTTTTGGGCTGCCAGTGGTGACGAAAGATTGTAGCAGTAGTGGCTTGGCGAGAAGGCCCTCGCACCTGCCCGCGCTGTTTAACCTTGCTGGATCTGCACAGAGCCAAGACGTGTGCGTTTTATTTCTCCAAGAATTACGCCAGCCTTGTTACGCTGCAATACCCATAGTAGCAATGTTAACTAACTAACTAACTAACTAACTAACTAACTAACTAACTAACTAACTAACTAACTAACTAACTAACTAACTAACTAACTAACTAACTAACTAACTAACTAACTAACTAACTAACTAACTAACTAACTAACTAACTAACTAACTAACTAACTAACTAACTAACTAACTAACTAACTAACTAACCAACCAACCAACCAACCAACCAACCAACCAACCAACCAACCAACCAACCAACCAACCAACTAACTAACTAACTAACTAACTAACCAAAATAAATCAATAAATACATAAATAAGTAAATAAATAAATAAATAAATAAATAAATAAATAAATAAATAAATAAATAAATAAATAAATAAATAAATAAAACGAGATCCGCGAATGTCGTTTGAAGGTTTTCGATGGACAGGCCGCATACACTCAGCGATATTCTACAGGACAGGTAGACAATCGTACCGTCCCCCGTTTGAAGCCGATTCCATGAAAGAACGGCTGGAAAACACAAGTTAAAAGAAAAGCACACAGCAGACTCTCGTCGCAGCAAAGGTACTGAGACGGCTGCAAACTAAGCACCCAAAGGAACATCGAGCAAGAACAGTCGTTTCTCTGCCATTTCATTAATATGAGAGCTGCGTCCGCAGGCGGCTCCCATTAACGTGTGCCGCTCAATGGTGGGCCCGACATGCCCCGAGCCGTGTCCCTCGTTGCACAAGGCGCAAACAACGGGCATCGACCGCCGAAGTACTCGGCCGAGGACGCGCTTGTTTGAAGTGCTCAGCGGGTGACCTGTCTGGCCTCCCAGAAAGCCGGCGTCGTCACGCAGCGCCGAGCGAGGAAGAGGTGCTCCGCAACGTAAGTATTGCCGGGGGATCGCTGTGGGGATAGCCTTGCGTCTCTGCCTTTTCGCATTGGTATTGATAAGAGTGCACACCCGTGGCGATGAAACATTGCGGAAAACGCCGAAAAGTGAGCGAAATGTCAGGACCGCGCAACGAGTGATCGAACGAAAGAAAAACAGTAAACGTAAAATTAAGAGATAAGGAGAGGTCAGTGTGGATTAGAGCGCGAGCGCGTTTATCTGGTACTCTCGTTGAAATAAACAGAAAGAAGCAAAGTTGGGCACGTTACTTAATCCACAGAGCAAACAACCGGTGATGTATTAGAGCAGTACAAATCCTCGAGGGAAGGTAAACGCAGCTGAAGGTGGCAGATAATCTGGTGGAGTCATCTGAGGCAATATGGTTTAATTCGAAATCGCGCAAACAGCAGCCCTCTTTTTTGACATTGAATTTGTTTCGCCATTGGCATGATGAAGATCGAACTATTGGAATTGACGGAAATCGCAAAGTTTTGCGCAGAAAACAATTTCTAAAAATTGTGCATATGAAGTAGAGATGGTTATATGTGAAGTATTATGGCAGACTTTCATACACAAGCAATTTATCTCAGGAATACAAGTCTTGCCAGAATCGCATTGTGCAAGTCATAATAACAAACTTTCGCTAAAGATAGAAACCAAAAGAAAGCAACAGAACAAAACAGACTGGCAAGCCGAAAATATACAAACCAAACCACCAAATAAGAAATTCGATTTCAGCCACCCGTTGGTTAATTCGGCATCGCTTCGCTGATTAATTTGATCGACCGGTAGGGCAGGTTAAACAACGAGACTGCTTGCGTCGTCGCGGGAATTTAAAAGGTTAGACTTTACGTTTAATGTCGTGGTGGCTAAGAAATTTGTGGAGACGGAAATTTCAAGCCATATAATTATGATACGAAGGTAACTATACAAAGCTACACAGTGATAAAAATGGTCAATGATACAAATTTCTGTCAGAACCAGGTATCAGAAGTCGATTCTACACAAAAATAACTCGACAGAGACACTTAAGACTGATAACGTATGAGAACGCGAAAGCATTATAGTGGCTTTGGTGAAATGTATTTTTTTCTGCGCGTTCCTTGTGCACGCAAGCTCTCGCCTGCGTTTTGACTGCGCCTTGGTAAGGCCGAATGAAAAACGCGCCAAAGTCTCAACGCGCCCGCTCGCCCGCGAGGGGTTCATAACTCGAAGGACTGTTCAGCGGCATTCAATTCGACTTTAAGGTTTTTTAAAAAATTTTATGTGCTCATTTTATACACCCACGACGTAGCGCCACCGCCTACCCGTTGGCTGCGCTCTCACGTGTCCGACGGCACACGCACTAGGCCGCACGTTCAGCCAGCCAGACGGATGTGACGTGACGTGCGCAATGGCGCACGCACTAGGCACACATTTAGTCAACCAGGGGCGGCTTGCAGGAAAATTTTTAACAACGAAAATAATTGCGAATGTAAGGATGCGTTCTGAAATGTTCCATAGACAATGCCTATACTCCGTACAAAAACGCGTTAAATGTTCGTAACGCATCGGGGAAGCGTGCTCGTCTCGCATCCCGGATGCGCGGCTTTGATTCCCACCCAGACCGAAATTTACCTGATTCCTTAACTTACTTTAATATTTAATTACCCTAATTTACCTTAATGATGTCTCAAAGACATTAATTTACTTTGCTTACATGAACTTCCCTGAGACGTTTAACGTCGATTCGCGTATTCTTTATCGGGTTTTAGTCCTTGCCGTCAGCCATTTTGGTATCATCGTTCGGTCACACCGCCGACTATAACGCCGCCTTTTCGCGTAATGAAGCATTTAATGCTTTAGCATTAAAAACTTAAAGAACGAAAGGACGAGAAATTTATCTAGGTAGAATTTCAGCGTAATGAGGGAACCGCCCTGTGGACCATGGAAAACGCCGATATTTTTCAAGATGCACAGTTATAGTCAGTGCATGGATAACATGTTTCCTAAGCGGAAGCTGAACGCGCCGGGACACAGCACATTATTAGAGCGGCCATGGCGGCTGGCAAACTTGAGTTAGTGCGTGCGTCTTTATTGACTTTAAGGAATATGACAAGAAGTAACACTGGACAAGCATTTCGTATATCATTGCGTGGACGAGTAAGTCGTCATAGCAATGCATGTGAGATGCATAGGAGATGGTCATGTCAACCTGGATATTGATAACGCGATAAAATCGGAGTTCGAATCACGGTTCAACAAAGACCAACGCTACAGCTAGTGCCCCGTCAAGTCCGCTGCTTCGGAACACATCCGCGCGCCTTAGTCTGTACTCTTGCGCAAAGAAAATGAGGGTGCACTTAGCACTGTGATTGTGCACTGAGTAAATGACAAGTGAAGTTGTATATCAAGGAGCTACACACTAGCTTTTTTTCGCCTACGCGCGTGATCCCTCGGGACTCAGCCTTAATTCATCATCTTCCGGCTCGACTGTAATTTCAGCAGGTAGCATTTGTTTATAGTAATCCACTTACATTTGACGGCAAGAAATATTCTTCCAGCTTGCTTTCTCCGCGAGTTTGAGTACTTTCATTTAAGAGGAACCCGCCCTTGTCACTCAGGTGCCGCGTATGCTCGACGTCATTCTTAAAGGACTGTCATGAAGGAGAGGCTCTCAGGCAACTTCTCTTCCGATGCCATCCGCATACCACAGACAGCCTCAACCACCTGGAGGCTTATCATTTTCTTAGGCTTCCATCTGCCACTTCACAAGCCCTCCATATCCCGGCGGGTCGACACGCACTCCGCAAACTCGTGTTATTAATTGACTATTTAAATAATTACTGTAATGGCCTTCTTCGGGACTTTTTCTAAGACACAGGGCTCATTGCTCGCGTCTGTCCTAACCGCCGAACCTGCCCTGCCCGTGCGTTTGACATCGTAGCACTTTCCAACTTTCCTTCGCTTCTCTCTCTTTCTTTTTTTCACACTTTTCTTCTTACGTACGGCACTGTTGAGGTGTTCTCAGTTAGTGAGACAGCTACTGTGATTTTTCGTCTTTCTTTAAAAGCCACCACTGCTACTACCAAAAGAAAGCTTTTGCGCAACGGCTCATTGGTTAGAGTGCCAGGAACTTGCACCCGCACAGCTCACTTAAAAAACCTCTATTCGAACACCCCCTGCCTGACAAATAGACGGACACAATTGTTATTCAGTAAGGTTGTCCGCGGACGAGTTCGTTCATACCCCTTATTAAGCAGCAGAGAAGTACACGGCACAAACAATGGCTTTCCCCTGTCTAAAGGAACAGTTTCTCAAGCAGTGAACGGCGTATAAAAAAAGTTAGTCAAGAGGACTATAAACACTATTGTGTGAAATGAAATAAAGTGAGAGAGCGATGTGGTAAGAAAGAAAGGGAGTGAGGTTTCTCACAAATGTATCTAATTTGATGCGCTGCATGACGGGAAGGGGATTTGTGGAGTAAAGTACATCGGCCATGCTGAAGTGTACATTACGGAAAGCTCGTGAGGCATTGACAGCGTATGTGTCGTGCAAGCACGAAAACCTCGCCCTTACACCGAGTACTGTCTGTGAAGCCTTGACTACTACGCCAGCAGATCACTGCGAGCAGTTGTCGTCTGTCAAGGTCTTGCGATCGGCTGGTCAGGATCACTAATATTACAGGCACGGTCGTTTTCCATGTAGACTAGATCGAACAAAAATGTTTATAAATGTGACTACGAGCCACATACGATGGAGCTAGGAGCTTTCAAAAGGTTATTGGGATATTTTATGCAATTATGTGAGTGAAGTCAGGGCGTACAGCCACGTGTTCAGGGACCATACAGAATTTATTGCGTAAAGGCCCGTTCATTTGTTTTTATTTAACAGCCAGGATGAACTTGCATTCATCAACGGTGGTGCGGGTGCTGGTATGGCTGTGCTGCATGTGCGGCTTCTTGTACCAAACGTCGGAGATAATCGAGATGTACCGGCGCTACCCGTTCACGGTCACCATCATCGAGGAAGTGCGTCAGAACATAATCTTTCCTGGATTAACCGTGTGCGTTGAGAGCTGGTGAGTCTTCTCGCTCATGGCTTGTCACGTCATGGGGTTGGGAAGCATCTGAGCTTTTATCAAGCTTTTTGTAATGAAGGTTTGGATGAAATTTTGAAGAAGCAGTTATACGCTATATTTTCCTATTGCGTTTCGGAGCCCTCAAGCGTTTCTTGTTCTCGTGAAGCAGACAACTGTTCACACGTAGGAAGCCAGTCGTCAACCGTATTGACTGCACATAGTATTTTGGCAGGTTTTTCACATATTGGCTCCTGTCCTCTTCACGTGAGCTAGAAGAACTTGCAGGCCCCGGAACATTAGCTAGATCCAAACTCGTTAGGTGATTGGAATTGAAAGAATTCGTACACAGTCACGCCTTGAACTTTCAGAAATACAGCTTGCAAGTTTCATGGCACGCGCAGCTTCCTTATGGATTTGTCAAGTCCATAATCATGCGTTTATTTTTTCCTGAAGTGCCGGCCTAACTACCTAGTGCGCGTAGCCTCCATCGCACTGGTTTATCTGGAATGCAGGAAAGCAGCCTCCAGGATCATGTTCGTGCTCTCTGTCAGAGGCTTCTTGCTGGAGGTACTTGAGCTGCGCGATGGCTGACCGCCGCCTTCTTGCGATTCTCGCTATAGAAACGAGCCGCTGCGGTGGGAGTTAATGCACTCGTCGTGATAAGCCTTTGTTGTAAGGTGCAGTGGCTGACGCCCTGGCGTAGGGTGGAAACGCCAATAAGCGGCGGCTGTGCGTTAGTAGCGAGCTACACTAATATAACTGTGGCTTGCCCGCCAGGCAGCGCAAGTGCAGAGGTAGGCATTCTCGAACCAGCGGCATCAACCATATAGTACAGTGTTGTACAAAGATTACCCGACTTATACTTGGCACTAGTGCCAGACGTGTGGTGCCAGAGTGGAGTCTCGAGCAATGTGGAAACGACCCCGTGTATATGGATTTGTCATTCATACTATTGACTGCTAATCTGTCTCTGCAACCTCCTTGCATGACAATGATTACGCACGGTTAGCTTCCTTTTTTTTTTTACAATTGACCAATTTTTAATACTCGATAAACAAAGGAAACCGCTCAAAATATCGTTTGCTCATGGCTAGTATTACCTCTCAAACTTCCGAATTTCCCAACACGCATACTACAAAGCGTTGACGTTTATTTATTCACTTCCAATTACGTAATAACGTAAAATAGAAAGGGACGTAGAACAATTACTTGCGCTAAATATATGTTGCGAGGTTAACGGCTAACACAACTGGATCGCAAGCAACAGCAAAATGCCGCAATATGTTTTCTCAACAAAGCACTGCAAAATTGTAGAAAAATCCATGTCATTACCACGACGTTTCGTCGACTACAGTGCGGGTTTCCCTACAATATTAGCACGGAACTCTATGACAAAAGTTAGGCAAGCTTCACCAATGACGTTTCTCGCAGGATCAACACATCACGGCTGTGCGAGCTGTACCCGAATGCGTGCACCGTTGAAGCTCAGGTAACTGCTGTTGCGTCATTATTGCTTCCGTTCTGGTCCAACTATTTTTCCATGTGATATTACTTTCCGATAGTAACCAAAATGAGAGGTTTTGCTGGGAATGACGTTACTAAAGCTACACAAAGTCTGCTCCACAATCCTTACATGAAAGTTAAGTGGTGTGTGCCGTGGCTCCTGAGAGCAACGCCAACAATCGTTAACGTCAATGACTGTTAATCAAGAAATCAGCAGGGATTGATACGGGGGTGGTGGCGTGTGGCCGCCATCAAGCGATAAGCAATTAAGGTTACTATGTCCCGCTATACAGTTTCGACCATCGCTCTCTCAGTAGGCGCTTCCAAGAACACTTCATGCATTAGACAAGACCTGCAAACTTCTCTGTAATGTTAGCATCGAGGGTTTGTTGGGAGCAAAGGACTCGAAGCTGTGCTCACTGAAGCGGTATTGTTGCCACACTTTAATTGTTTTCAGTGACTTCTGCTTTGTTGAATTTCTAGGCAGAGTAAATTAGTGAAATAAAGACATGGTTAGATACGAGCCAGACGACCTGCCACGTAATACAAGGCTGTTGTCAGATACAAATATGTTTATTCACGGGCGCAGAGACAATGTATGGGGCTTTGTCCGTATGGGGGCGAAGGACCGCCTCAAGCGATCCTTGAATGGCTTTTCCCTTCGCCTCCAATCTCGTGTAAATAAATAAATAAATAAATAAATAAATAAATAAATAAATAAATAAATAAATAAATAAATAAATAAATAAATAAATATTATTCAAGGACGTAATTCTTTATTAACGGGACCTGAAATATCATGCCACCGGTGTTTTGCGCAAGACGTGCGGAGGCCAAATTTAAATGGCAGGTTAGAAATGGGTGCGTAATATTGTTTTCATGTTTGTATTATCTACCACGTTACCCCCAGGACCAAGATGATATTAGAGAGGAGGTGGATGCAATGGTTGTCAAAAACAGTACTTAGAGATACAAAGGAAAGCAAGAACATCACAGTACTTAAGCTGAAATGACAAATAGCATGATACGTAACACATAATGAAGTTTGCAACAGCTGTGTAAGGTAGAAGTCGTGCCTTCTACACAGGCGATGAATTGGAGAAGCTGGCTCCATTTTGCTATTGTTCTCGGCAAAAAGAAATGGATGATGTGGGCGACCGTAAGGAAGAAGGCATTTTATATGACATTTCCTAAGCCCCCTGAATTGCTCGTTACGTTCAAACACTGTTGTAAAACTGAATTAATTAACTTTTATCGATTACTTTATTTTGAGGTCTCGTGGCGTAATTTTATGCATGAAAGTTACGATGCTATTGCAGGCATGGGAATGATGGAAAATGAAGGTGCCTTTTCTCGCCCTACATTGAGACAACAGCAGATAAACAAATGCGGCAAAAGTTTATTTACCCATCGTGGTTGCTTAGTGACTTTGGCGTAGCGCTACTAAGCACGGTGCTGCGGGATCAAATACCGCCCTCGGGGGCCCACATTTCAATGGGGTCGAAATGCGAAAACGCCCGTGTGCCGTGCATTGTGGTGCACGTTGAAGAAACCCAGGTGGTCAAAATTATCCCGGAATTCCTCACTACGGCGTGCCTCATAATGAGATTGGGTTTTTGGTCCGTAAAACTCAGGAATTTGTTATTATTATATAAAGTTTATTCATTTATTCAAGAATACACTCAATGGCCCTCATTACGAGGGTATTTTACTATTTACATAATGACACGATTTACCAAATGGCGATGCCTCTTTAGCAAGCGAATTGGACACATGTAATCTACACTGTACGTTGGCTTCTCACTGCGTGGCGACTGCAGACAGCCCTTTGCTGCACGCAGACGCTGGCCGAGGACGTCTACCAGGTCCAGTTCGAGCCTGAGATGCGTCAGCGCGTCGCTTTGGAGCAACGCGACCTGTTTCGTTGCAGCATGCGCTCCACTGTGAGCTCTTGCTTCTCCTTCAACTGCCTCGAAGTGTGAGCAGCTTTGTGATTGCACCGCTGATACAGTGGTAGTGTGCGGGCTTGTCTTCTGCAACGGTAAAATAGAACAAAGACTGACATTCACACCTGTCGGCGGCAGAGCGCGGTAGGAAAACTGTTTGCACGGGAGTATGCCGAGGGCTCTGCCTCTGGATAAATATGCTTTGCACTTGGATATATATATATATATATATATATATATATATATATATATATATATATATATATATATATATATATATATATCCAAGTGCAAAGCATATTTATCCAGAGGCAGAGCCCTCGGCACACTCCCGTGCAAACATATAATGACGTGTTTAGAACTGCTTTGTATTACAGGGGAAGAAACTATAGAACGCGTTATAATGTTCTTGTTTTAACGTCACCTAACAAGGCGATCGACATCCACGAGAAACAGTGTCGTTATTTTGTTGTTTATATTGTGAGTTTCTTAATGGACTGCTTTGTGCTTCTGTTAAACTCTTGGAAGTGAAGCGTAACTGCGAGTCGGCCTAGTTGGAACAGATTTATTAAATAAAATGGGAACTGTGCGGTTCCCATTTCATCGCCAAGCTTGTCGACATTCCCCTCCGGCCGCCAGTTGACGTCGGTTGCGCCACTGCCTACCCTGCTCCTTCCTCTCCACCGTGCCGGCTATAGTCCGGTGCCCTTTCGGGCCGGGCACCGCCGACGGCTTTCCCGTGGATTCCACAACTAAGACAGCTCTTCGCCGTAAAACGCTAATTACGTCTTGGCGCCTCCGGCGTTAAGCTGCAGCCTTCGTGGCTCGTGCGCAGTAGCTCCCATATAATCCCTCGGCGTGTTTGCAGGTCCTTCGATGGCACCCACCTTGCATCCCCGCTCTTCGTACGCGTTTCACGCGACACACAAGAAGTCCATCGCCACACATCGCAGTATGCGAAAGCACACAACACGCGGCCACGTGCCTGTCCCGACATTGCGGTGCCGACAACTCCTCCACTAGAATAGCGCCACATCGCGTCTGTAAGAGCGCGCCAACCTCGACACCACGAAGTCGACTGACAAGTTCCTGTGACGGCTGTTGGCGATGGTACACTGTGTACGTGTCGCTAAATCATGCTAGCAGTCAGTCATCGACAGTAGCTAAGCATAATTTGATTTTGATATTCCGAACAACTTATTCAATGGGAAACCGAACAAACGAGCAGCTTAATGTAATGTAAACTGCAAGTACGCACAAAGCCGGAGTATAAGCGAATATCATAAACCGACGCGCTATCGAATAAAAGAAAATTGAAAGGGAGGAAGAAATGAGTACACTGCTGCTGGTGATTACACGAGAACTCCACGCGACATCGCTGCGTACCCTAGTCGGTGCTACTTGTTTCAATTCTCGCACTTGGTTTCCTAGACGGAACCGTTCTAACGCCATACGCAGTGGCAATGGTGCGTCTAAAATCTAAGACACCTTGAACCATATTTCGCTCGCTCTCATTTTAATTTGATCAGCATCACTTTGCACTACATTCATGGTGACTGCTGTTTCCTTTAGGCGCTAGGGACAGGTTCTGAAAAAATAATTATTGAGCA